>NC_090437.1:213063592-213365735 GCF_031143425.1 Pleurodeles waltl | reverse complement strand
TTGTGTGGGTAGGCCTAGCGCCCGCGACAGAAAACGCCCCAAACCGCAACGTGGACACATCCAAATTTGTGAAGGAAAACAGAGGTGTTTTTTTGCAAAGTGCCTACCTGTAGATTTTGGCTTGTAGCTCAGCCGCCACCTAGGGAAACCTACCAAACCTGTGCATTTCTGAAAACTTGAGACCTAGGGGAATCCAAGATGGGGTGACTTGTGTGGCTCGGACCAGGTTCTGTTACCCAGAATCCTTTGCAAACCTCAAAATTTGGCTAAAAAAACACATGTTCCTCACATTTCTGTGGCAGAAAGTTCTGGAATCTGAGAGGAGCCACGAATTTCCTTCCACCCAGCGTTCCCCCACGTCTCCCGATAAAAATGATACCTCACTTGTGTGGGTAGGCCTAGCGCCCGCGACAGTAAACGCCCCAAACCGCAACATGGACACATCCAAATTTGTGAAGGAAAACAGAGGTGTTTTTTGCAAAGTGCCTACCTGTAGATTTTGGCCTGTAGCTCAGCCGCCACCTAGGGAAACCTACCAAACCTGTGCATTTCTGGAAACTAGAGACCTAGGGGAATCCAAGATGGGGTGACTTGTGTGGCTCGGACCAGGTTCTGTTACCCAGAATCCTTTGCAAATCTCAAAATTTGGCTAAAAAAACACATGTTCCTCACATTTCTGTGGCAGAAAGTTCTGGAATCTGAGAGGAGCCACGAATTTCCTTCCACCCAGCGTTCCCCCACGTCTCCCGATAAAAATGATACCTCACTTGTGTGGGTAGGCCTAGCGCCCATGACAGGAAATGCCCCAAAGCGCAACGTGGACACAGCCAAATTGGTGAAGGAAAACTGAGGTGTTTTTTGCAAAGTGCCTACCTGTAGATTTTGGCCTGTAGCTCAGCCGCCACCTAGGGAAACCTACCAAACCTGTGCATTTCTGAAAACTAGAGACCTAGGGGAATCCAAGATGGGGTGACTTGTGTGGCTCGGACCAGGTTCTGTTATCCAGAATCCTTTGCAAACCTCAAAATTTGGCTAAAAAAACACATGTTCCTCACATTTCTGTGGCAGAAAGTTCTGGAATCTGAGAGGAGCCACGAATTTCCTTCCACCCAGCGTTCCCCCACATCTCCCGATAAAAATGATACCTCACTTGTGTGGGTAGGCCTAGCGCCCGCGACAGTAAACGCCCCAAACCGCAACGTGGACACATCCAAATTTGTGAAGGAAAACAGAGGTGTTTTTTGCAAAGTGCCTACCTGTAGATTTTGGCCTGTAGCTCAGCCGCCACCTAGGGAAACCTACCAAACCTGTGCATTTCTGGAAACTAGAGACCTAGGGGAATCCAAGATGGGGTGACTTGTGTGGCTCGGACCAGGTTCTGTTACCCAGAATCCTTTGCAAATCTCAAAATTTGGCTAAAAAACACATGTTCCTCACATTTCTGTGGCAGAAAGTTCTGGAATCTGAGAGGAGCCACGAATTTCCTTCCACCCAGCGTTCCCCCACGTCTCCCGATAAAAATGATACCTCACTTGTGTGGGTAGGCCTAGCGCCCGTGACAGGAAATGCCCCAAAGCGCAACGTGGACACAGCCAAATTGGTGAAGGAAAACTGAGGTGTTTTTTGCAAAGTGCCTACCTGTAGATTTTGGCCTGTAGCTCAGCCGCCACCTAGGGAAACCTACCAAACCTGTGCATTTCTGAAAACTAGAGACCTAGGGGAATCCAAGATGGGGTGACTTGTGTGGCTCGGACCAGGTTCTGTTACCCAGAATCCTTTGCAAACCTCAAAATTTGGCTAAAAAAACACATGTTCCTCACATTTCTGTGGCAGAAAGTTCTGGAATCTGAGAGGAGCCACGAATTTCCTTCCACCCAGCGTTCCCCCACGTCTCCCGATAAAAATGATACCTCACTTGTGTGGGTAGGCCTAGCGCCCGTGACAGGAAATGCCCCAAAGCGCAACGTGGACACAGCCAAATTGGTGAAGGAAAACAGAGGTGTTTTTTGCAAAGTGCCTACCTGTAGATTTTGGCCTGTAGCTCAGCCGCCACCTAGGGAAACCTACCAAACCTGTGCATTTTTGAAAACTAGAGACCTAGGGGAATCCAAGATGGGGTGACTTGTGTGGCTCGGACCAGGTTCTGTTACCCAGAATCCTTTGCAAACCTCAAAATTTGGCTAAAAAAACACATGTTCCTCACATTTCTGTGGCAGAAAGTTCTGGAATCTGAGAGGAGCCACAAATTTCCTTCCACCCAGCGTTCCCCCACGTCTCCCGATAAAAATGATACCTCACTTGTGTGGGTAGGCCTAGTGCCCGCGACAGAAAACGCCCCAAACCGCAACGTGGACACATCCAAATTTGTGAAGGAAAACAGAGGTGTTTTTTTGCAAAGTGCCTACCTGTAGATTTTGGCTTGTAGCTCAGCCGCCACCTAGGGAAACCTACCAAACATGTGCATTTCTGAAAACTGGAGACCTAGGGGAATCCAAGATGGGGTGACTTGTGTGGCTCGGACCAGGTTCTGTTACCCAGAATCCTTTGCAAACCTCAAAATTTGGCTAAAAAAACACATGTTCCTCACATTTCTGTGGCAGAAAGTTCTGGAATCTGAGAGGAGCCACGAATTTCCTTCCACCCAGCGTTCCCCCACGTCTCCCGATAAAAATGATACCTCACTTGTGTGGGTAGGCCTAGCGCCCGCGACAGGAAACGCCCCAAACCGCAACGTGGACACATCCAAATTTGTGAAGGAAAACAGAGGTGTTTTTTGCAAAGTGCCTACCTGTAGATTTTGGCTTGTAGCTCAGCCGCCACCTAGGGAAACCTACCAAACCTGTGCATTTCTGGAAACTAGAGACCTAGGGGAATCCAAGATGGGGTGACTTGTGTGGCTCGAACCAGGTTCTGTTACCCAGAATCCTTTGCAAACCTCAAAATTTGGCAAAAAACAACACATGTTCCTCACATTTCTGTGGCAGAAAGTTCTGGAATCTGAGAGGAGCCACGAATTTCCTTCCACCCAGCGTTCCCCCACGTCTCCCGATAAAAATGATACCTCACTTGTGTTGGTAGGCCTAGCGCCCGCGACAGAAGACGCCCCAAACCGCAACGTGGACACATCCAAATTTGTGAAGGAAAACAGAGGTGTTTTTTTGCAAAGTGCCTACCTGTAGATTTTGGCTTATAGCTCAGCCGCCACCTAGGGAAACCTACCAAACCCATGCATTTCTGAAAACTAGAGACCTAGGGAAATCCAAGATGGGGTGACTTGTGTGGCTCGGACCAGGTTCTGTTACCCAGAATCCTTTGCAAACCTCAAAATTTGGCTTAAAAAACTCATGTTCCTCACATTTCTGTGGCAGAAAGTTCTGGAATCTGAGAGGAGCCACAAACTTACTTCCACCCAGCGTTCCCCCACGTCTCCCGATAAAAATGATACCTCACTTGTGTGGGTAGGCCTAGCGCCCGCGACAGAAAACGCCCCAAACCGCAACGTGGACACATCCAAATTTGTGAAGGAAAACAGAGGTGTTTTTTTGCAAAGTGCCTACCTGTAGATTTTGGCTTGTAGCTCAGCCGCCACCTAGGGAAACCTACCAAACCTGTGCATTTCTGAAAACTAGAGACCTAGGGGAATCCAAGATGGGTTGACTTGTGTGGCTCGGACCAGGTTCTGTTACCCAGAATCCTTTGCAAACCTCAAAATTTGGCAAAAAAACACATGTTCCTCACATTTCTGTGGCAGAAAGTTCTGGAATCTGAGAGGAGCCACGAATTTCCTTCCACCCAGCGTTCCCCCATGTCTCCCGATAAAAATGATACCTCACTTGTGTGGGTAGGCCTAGCGCCCGTGACAGGAAATGCCCCAAAGCGCAACGTGGACACAGCCAAATTGGTGAAGGAAAACAGAGGTGTTTTTTGCAAAGTGCCTACCTGTAGATTTTGGCCTGTAGCTCAGCCGCCACCTAGGGAAACCTACCAAACCTGTGCATTTCTGAAAACTAGAGACCTAGGGGAATCCAAGATGGGGTGACTTGTGTGGCTCGGACCAGGTTCTGTTACCCAGAATCCTTTGCAAACCTCAAAATTTGGCTAAAAAAACACATGTTCCTCACATTTCTGTGGCAGAAAGTTCTGGAATCTGAGAGGAGCCACGAATTTCCTTCCACCCAGCGTTCCCCCACGTCTCCCGATAAAAATGATACCTCACTTGTGTGGGTAGGCCTAGCGCCCGCGACAGGAAACGCCCCAAACCGCAACGTAGACACATCCAAATTTGTGAAGGAAAACAGAGGTGTTTTTTGCAAAGTGGCTACCTGTAGATTTTGGCTTGTAGCTCAGCCGCCACCTAGGGAAACCTACCAAACCTGTGCATTTCTGGAAACTAGAGACCTAGGGGAATCCAAGATGGGGTGACTTGTGTGGCTCGGACCAGGTTCTGTTACCCAGAATCCTTTGCAAACCTCAAAACTTGGCTAAAAAAACACATGTTCCTCACATTTCTGTGGCAGAAAGTTCTGGAATCTGAGAGGAGCCACGAATTTCCTTCCACCCAGCGTTCCCCCACATCTCCCGATAAAAATGATACCTCACTTGTGTGGGTAGGCCTCGCGCCCGCGACAGAAAACGCCCCAAACCGCAACGTGGACACATCCAAATTTGTGAAGGAAAACAGAGGTGTTTTTTTGCAAAGTGCCTACCTGTAGATTTTGGCTTGTAGCTCAGCCGCCACCTAGGGAAACCTACCAAACCTGTGCATTTCTGAAAACTAGAGACCTAGGGGAATCCAAGATGGGGTGACTTGTGTGGCTCGGACCAGGTTCTGTTACCCAGAATCCTTTGCAAACCTCAAAATTTGGCTAAAAAAACACATGTTCCTCACATTTCTGTGGCAGAAAGTTCTGGAATCTGAGAGGAGCCACGAATTTCCTTCCACCCAGCGTTCCCCCACGTCTCCCGATAAAAATGATACCTCACTTGTGTGGGTAGGCCTAGCGCCCGCGACAGTAAACGCCCCAAACCGCAACGTGGACACATCCAAATTTGTGAAGGAAAACAGAGGTGTTTTTTGCAAAGTGCCTACCTGTAGATTTTGGCCTGTAGCTCAGCCGCCACCTAGGGAAACCTACCAAACCTGTGCATTTCTGGAAACTAGAGACCTAGGGGAATCCAAGATGGGGTGACTTGTGTGGCTCGGACCAGGTTCTGTTACCCAGAATCCTTTGCAAACCTCAAAATTTGGCTAAAAAAACACATGTTCCTCACATTTCTGTGGCAGAAAGTTCTGGAATCTCAGAGGAGCCACAAATTTCCTTCCACCCAGCTTTCCCCCACGTCTCCCGATAAAAATGATACCTCACTTGTGTGGGTAGGCCTAGCGCCCGCGACAGAAAACGCCCCAAACCGCAACGTGGACACATCCAAATTTTAGAAGGAAAACAGAGGTTTTTTTTGCATAGTGCCTACCTGTAGATTTTGGCTTGTAGCTCAGCCGCCACCTAGGGAACCCTACCAAACCTGTGCATTTCTGAAAACTAGAGACCTAGGGGAATCCAAGATGGGGTGACTTGTGTGGCTCGGACCAGGTTCTGTTACCCAGAATCCTTTGCAAACCTCAAAATTTGGCTAAAAAAACACATGTTCCTCACATTTCTGTGGCAGAAAGTTCTGGAATCTGATAGGAGCCACGAATTTCCTTCCACCCAGCGTTCCCCCACGTCTCCCGATAAAAATGATTCCTCACTTGTGTGGGTAGGCCTAGCGCCCGCGACAGGAAACGCCCCAAACCGCAACGTGGACACATCCAAATTTGTGAAGGAAAACAGAGGTGTTTTTTGCAAAGTGCCTACCTGTAGATTTTGGCTTGTAGCTCAGCCGCCACCTAGGGAACCCTACCAAACCTGTGCATTTCTGGAAACTAGAGACCTAGGGGAATCCAAGATAGGGTGACTTGTGTGGCTCGAACCAGGTTCTGTTACCCAGAATCCTTTGCAAACCTCAAAATTTTGCTAAAAAAACACTTGTTCCTCACATTTCTGTGGCTGAAAGTTCTGGAATCTGACAGGAGCCACGAATTTCCTTCCTTCCAGCGTTCCCCCACATCTCCCGATAAAAATGATACCTCACTTGTGTGGGTAGGCCTAGCGCCTGCAGAAAACGCCCCAAACCGCAACGTGGACACATCCAAATTTGTGAAGGAAAACAGAGGTGTTTTTTTGCCAAGTGGCTACCTGTAGATTTTGGCTTGTAGCTCAGCCGCCACCTAGGGAAACCTACCAAACCTGTGCATTTCAGAAAACTAGAGAGCTAGGAAAATCCAAGATGGGGTGACTTGTGTGGCTCGGACCAGGTTCTGTTACCCAGAATCCTTTGCAAACCTCAACATTTGGCTAAAAAAACACATGTTCCTCACATTTCTGTGGCAGAAAGTTCTGGAATCTGAGAGGAGCCACGAATTTCCTTCCACCCAGCGTTCCCCCACGTCTCCCGATAAAAATGATACCTCACTTGTGTGGGTAGGCCTAGTGCCCGCGACAGGAAACGCCCCAAACCGCAACGTGGACACATCCAAATTTGTGAAGGAAAACAGAGGTGTTTTTTGCAAAGTGCCTACCTGTAGATTTTGGCTTGTAGCTCAGCCGCCACCTAGGGAAACCTACCAAACCTGTGCATTTCTGGAAACTAGAGACCTAGGGGAATCCAAGATGGGGTGACTTGTGTGGCTCGGACCAGGTTCTGTTACCCAGAATCCTTTGCAAACCTCAAAATTTGGCTAAAAAAACACATGTTCCTCACATTTCTGTGGCAGAAAGTTCTGGAATCTGAGAGGAGCCACGAATTTCCTTCCACCCAGCGTTCCCCCACATCTCCCGATAAAAATGATACCTCACTTGTGTGGGTAGGCCTAGCGCCCGCGACAGAAAACGCCCCAAACCGCAACGTGGACACATCCAAATTTGTGAAGGAAAACAGAGGTGTTTTTTTGCAAAGTGCCTACCTGTAGATTTTGGCTTGTAGCTCAGCCGCCACCTAGGGAAACCTACCAAACCTGTGCATTTCTGAAAACTAGAGACCTAGGGAAATCCAAGATGGGGTGACTTGTGTGGCTCGGACCAGGTTCTGTTACCCAGAATCCTTTGCAAACCTCGAAATTTGGCTAAAAAAACACATGTTCCTCACATTTCTGTGGCAGAAAGTTCTGGAATCTGAGAGGAGCCACAAATTTCCTTCCACCCAGCGTTCCCTCACGTCTCCCGATAAAAATGATACCTCACTTGTGTGGGTAGGCCTAGCGCCCGCGACAGAAAACGCCCCAAACCGCAACGTGGACACATCCAAATTTGTGAAGGAAAACAGAGGTGTTTTTTTGCAAAGTGCCTACCTGTAGATTTTGGCTTGTAGCTCAGCCGCCACCTAGGGAAACCTACCAAACCTGTGCATTTCTGAAAACTAGAGATCTAGGGGAATCCAAGATGGGGTGACTTGTGTGGCTCGGACCAGGTTCTGTTACCCAGAATCCTTTGCAAACCTCAAAATTTGGCAAAAAAAACACATGTTCCTCACATTTCTGTGGCAGAAAGTTCTGGAATCTGAGAGGAGCCACGAATTTCCTTCCACCCAGCGTTCCCCCACGTCTCCCGATAAAAATTATACCTCACTTGTGTGGGTAGGCCTAGCGCCCGTGACAGGAAATGCCCCAAAGTGCAACATGGACACAGCCAAATTGGTGAAGGAAAACAGAGGTGTTTTTTGCAAAGTGCCTACCTGTAGATTTTGGCCTGTAGCTCAGCCGCCACCTAGGGAAACCTACCAAACCTGTGCATTTCTGAAAACTAGAGACCTAGGGGAATCCAAGATGGGGTGACTTGTGTGGCTCGGACCAGGTTCTGTTATCCAGAATCCTTTGCAAACCTCAAAATTTGGCTAAAAAAACACATGTTCCTCACATTTCTGTGGCAGAAAGTTCTGGAATCTGAGAGGAGCCACGAATTTCCTTCCACCCAGCGTTCCCCCACGTCTCCCGATAAAAATGATACCTCACTTGTGTGGGTAGGCCTAGCGCCCGTGACAGGAAATGCCCCAAAGCGCAACGTGGACACAGCCAAATTGGTGAAGGAAAACAGAGGTGTTTTTTGCAAAGTGCCTACCTGTAGGTTTTGGCTTGTAGCTCAGCCGCCACCTAGGGAAACCTACCAAACCTGTGCATTTCTGAAAACTTGAGACCTAGGGGAATCCAAGATGGGGTGACTTGTGTGGCTCGGACCAGGTTCTGTTACCCAGAATCCTTTGCAAACCTCAAAATTTGGCTAAAAAAACACATGTTCCTCACATTTCTGTGGCAGAAAGTTCTGGAATCTGAGAGGAGCCACGAATTTCCTTCCACCCAGCGTTCCCCCACGTCTCCCGATAAAAATGATACCTCACTTGTGTGGGTAGGCCTAGCGCCCGCGACAGTAAACGCCCCAAACCGCAACATGGACACATCCAAATTTGTGAAGGAAAACAGAGGTGTTTTTTGCAAAGTGCCTACCTGTAGATTTTGGCCTGTAGCTCAGCCGCCACCTAGGGAAACCTACCAAACCTGTGCATTTCTGGAAACTAGAGACCTAGGGGAATCCAAGATGGGGTGACTTGTGTGGCTCGGACCAGGTTCTGTTACCCAGAATCCTTTGCAAATCTCAAAATTTGGCTAAAAAAACACATGTTCCTCACATTTCTGTGGCAGAAAGTTCTGGAATCTGAGAGGAGCCACGAATTTCCTTCCACCCAGCGTTCCCCCACGTCTCCCGATAAAAATGATACCTCACTTGTGTGGGTAGGCCTAGCGCCCATGACAGGAAATGCCCCAAAGCGCAACGTGGACACAGCCAAATTGGTGAAGGAAAACTGAGGTGTTTTTTGCAAAGTGCCTACCTGTAGATTTTGGCCTGTAGCTCAGCCGCCACCTAGGGAAACCTACCAAACCTGTGCATTTCTGAAAACTAGAGACCTAGGGGAATCCAAGATGGGGTGACTTGTGTGGCTCGGACCAGGTTCTGTTATCCAGAATCCTTTGCAAACCTCAAAATTTGGCTAAAAAAACACATGTTCCTCACATTTCTGTGGCAGAAAGTTCTGGAATCTGAGAGGAGCCACGAATTTCCTTCCACCCAGCGTTCCCCCACATCTCCCGATAAAAATGATACCTCACTTGTGTGGGTAGGCCTAGCGCCCGCGACAGTAAACGCCCCAAACCGCAACGTGGACACATCCAAATTTGTGAAGGAAAACAGAGGTGTTTTTTGCAAAGTGCCTACCTGTAGATTTTGGCCTGTAGCTCAGCCGCCACCTAGGGAAACCTACCAAACCTGTGCATTTCTGGAAACTAGAGACCTAGGGGAATCCAAGATGGGGTGACTTGTGTGGCTCGGACCAGGTTCTGTTACCCAGAATCCTTTGCAAATCTCAAAATTTGGCTAAAAAAACACATGTTCCTCACATTTCTGTGGCAGAAAGTTCTGGAATCTGAGAGGAGCCACGAATTTCCTTCCACCCAGCGTTCCCCCACGTCTCCCGATAAAAATGATACCTCACTTGTGTGGGTAGGCCTAGCGCCCGTGACAGGAAATGCCCCAAAGCGCAACGTGGACACAGCCAAATTGGTGAAGGAAAACTGAGGTGTTTTTTGCAAAGTGCCTACCTGTAGATTTTGGCCTGTAGCTCAGCCGCCACCTAGGGAAACCTACCAAACCTGTGCATTTCTGAAAACTAGAGACCTAGGGGAATCCAAGATGGGGTGACTTGTGTGGCTCGGACCAGGTTCTGTTACCCAGAATCCTTTGCAAACCTCAAAATTTGGCTAAAAAAACACATGTTCCTCACATTTCTGTGGCAGAAAGTTCTGGAATCTGAGAGGAGCCACGAATTTCCTTCCACCCAGCGTTCCCCCACGTCTCCCGATAAAAATGATACCTCACTTGTGTGGGTAGGCCTAGCGCCCGTGACAGGAAATGCCCCAAAGCGCAACGTGGACACAGCCAAATTGGTGAAGGAAAACAGAGGTGTTTTTTGCAAAGTGCCTACCTGTAGATTTTGGCCTGTAGCTCAGCCGCCACCTAGGGAAACCTACCAAACCTGTGCATTTTTGAAAACTAGAGACCTAGGGGAATCCAAGATGGGGTGACTTGTGTGGCTCGGACCAGGTTCTGTTACCCAGAATCCTTTGCAAACCTCAAAATTTGGCTAAAAAAACACATGTTCCTCACATTTCTGTGGCAGAAAGTTCTGGAATCTGAGAGGAGCCACAAATTTCCTTCCACCCAGCGTTCCCCCACGTCTCCCGATAAAAATGATACCTCACTTGTGTGGGTAGGCCTAGTGCCCGCGACAGAAAACGCCCCAAACCGCAACGTGGACACATCCAAATTTGTGAAGGAAAACAGAGGTGTTTTTTTGCAAAGTGCCTACCTGTAGATTTTGGCTTGTAGCTCAGCCGCCACCTAGGGAAACCTACCAAACATGTGCATTTCTGAAAACTGGAGACCTAGGGGAATCCAAGATGGGGTGACTTGTGTGGCTCGGACCAGGTTCTGTTACCCAGAATCCTTTGCAAACCTCAAAATTTGGCTAAAAAAACACATGTTCCTCACATTTCTGTGGCAGAAAGTTCTGGAATCTGAGAGGAGCCACGAATTTCCTTCCACCCAGCGTTCCCCCACGTCTCCCGATAAAAATGATACCTCACTTGTGTGGGTAGGCCTAGCGCCCGCGACAGGAAACGCCCCAAACCGCAACGTGGACACATCCAAATTTGTGAAGGAAAACAGAGGTGTTTTTTGCAAAGTGCCTACCTGTAGATTTTGGCTTGTAGCTCAGCCGCCACCTAGGGAAACCTACCAAACCTGTGCATTTCTGGAAACTAGAGACCTAGGGGAATCCAAGATGGGGTGACTTGTGTGGCTCGAACCAGGTTCTGTTACCCAGAATCCTTTGCAAACCTCAAAATTTGGCAAAAAACAACACATGTTCCTCACATTTCTGTGGCAGAAAGTTCTGGAATCTGAGAGGAGCCACGAATTTCCTTCCACCCAGCGTTCCCCCACGTCTCCCGATAAAAATGATACCTCACTTGTGTTGGTAGGCCTAGCGCCCGCGACAGAAGACGCCCCAAACCGCAACGTGGACACATCCAAATTTGTGAAGGAAAACAGAGGTGTTTTTTTGCAAAGTGCCTACCTGTAGATTTTGGCTTATAGCTCAGCCGCCACCTAGGGAAACCTACCAAACCCATGCATTTCTGAAAACTAGAGACCTAGGGAAATCCAAGATGGGGTGACTTGTGTGGCTCGGACCAGGTTCTGTTACCCAGAATCCTTTGCAAACCTCAAAATTTGGCTTAAAAAACTCATGTTCCTCACATTTCTGTGGCAGAAAGTTCTGGAATCTGAGAGGAGCCACAAACTTACTTCCACCCAGCGTTCCCCCACGTCTCCCGATAAAAATGATACCTCACTTGTGTGGGTAGGCCTAGCGCCCGCGACAGAAAACGCCCCAAACCGCAACGTGGACACATCCAAATTTGTGAAGGAAAACAGAGGTGTTTTTTTGCAAAGTGCCTACCTGTAGATTTTGGCTTGTAGCTCAGCCGCCACCTAGGGAAACCTACCAAACCTGTGCATTTCTGAAAACTAGAGACCTAGGGGAATCCAAGATGGGTTGACTTGTGTGGCTCGGACCAGGTTCTGTTACCCAGAATCCTTTGCAAACCTCAAAATTTGGCAAAAAAAACACATGTTCCTCACATTTCTGTGGCAGAAAGTTCTGGAATCTGAGAGGAGCCACGAATTTCCTTCCACCCAGCGTTCCCCCATGTCTCCCGATAAAAATGATACCTCACTTGTGTGGGTAGGCCTAGCGCCCGTGACAGGAAATGCCCCAAAGCGCAACGTGGACACAGCCAAATTGGTGAAGGAAAACAGAGGTGTTTTTTGCAAAGTGCCTACCTGTAGATTTTGGCCTGTAGCTCAGCCGCCACCTAGGGAAACCTACCAAACCTGTGCATTTCTGAAAACTAGAGACCTAGGGGAATCCAAGATGGGGTGACTTGTGTGGCTCGGACCAGGTTCTGTTACCCAGAATCCTTTGCAAACCTCAAAATTTGGCTAAAAAAACACATGTTCCTCACATTTCTGTGGCAGAAAGTTCTGGAATCTGAGAGGAGCCACGAATTTCCTTCCACCCAGCGTTCCCCCACGTCTCCCGATAAAAATGATACCTCACTTGTGTGGGTAGGCCTAGCGCCCGCGACAGGAAACGCCCCAAACCGCAACGTAGACACATCCAAATTTGTGAAGGAAAACAGAGGTGTTTTTTGCAAAGTGGCTACCTGTAGATTTTGGCTTGTAGCTCAGCCGCCACCTAGGGAAACCTACCAAACCTGTGCATTTCTGGAAACTAGAGACCTAGGGGAATCCAAGATGGGGTGACTTGTGTGGCTCGGACCAGGTTCTGTTACCCAGAATCCTTTGCAAACCTCAAAACTTGGCAAAAAAAACACATGTTCCTCACATTTCTGTGGCAGAAAGTTCTGGAATCTGAGAGGAGCCACGAATTTCCTTCCACCCAGCGTTCCCCCACATCTCCCGATAAAAATGATACCTCACTTGTGTGGGTAGGCCTCGCGCCCGCGACAGAAAACGCCCCAAACCGCAACGTGGACACATCCAAATTTGTGAAGGAAAACAGAGGTGTTTTTTTGCAAAGTGCCTACCTGTAGATTTTGGCTTGTAGCTCAGCCGCCACCTAGGGAAACCTACCAAACCTGTGCATTTCTGAAAACTAGAGACCTAGGGGAATCCAAGATGGGGTGACTTGTGTGGCTCGGACCAGGTTCTGTTACCCAGAATCCTTTGCAAACCTCAAAATTTGGCTAAAAAAACACATGTTCCTCACATTTCTGTGGCAGAAAGTTCTGGAATCTGAGAGGAGCCACGAATTTCCTTCCACCCAGCGTTCCCCCACGTCTCCCGATAAAAATGATACCTCACTTGTGTGGGTAGGCCTAGCGCCCGCGACAGTAAACGCCCCAAACCGCAACGTGGACACATCCAAATTTGTGAAGGAAAACAGAGGTGTTTTTTGCAAAGTGCCTACCTGTAGATTTTGGCCTGTAGCTCAGCCGCCACCTAGGGAAACCTACCAAACCTGTGCATTTCTGGAAACTAGAGACCTAGGGGAATCCAAGATGGGGTGACTTGTGTGGCTCGGACCAGGTTCTGTTACCCAGAATCCTTTGCAAACCTCAAAATTTGGCTAAAAAAACACATGTTCCTCACATTTCTGTGGCAGAAAGTTCTGGAATCTCAGAGGAGCCACAAATTTCCTTCCACCCAGCTTTCCCCCACGTCTCCCGATAAAAATGATACCTCACTTGTGTGGGTAGGCCTAGCGCCCGCGACAGAAAACGCCCCAAACCGCAACGTGGACACATCCAAATTTTAGAAGGAAAACAGAGGTTTTTTTTGCAAAGTGCCTACCTGTAGATTTTGGCTTGTAGCTCAGCCGCCACCTAGGGAACCCTACCAAACCTGTGCATTTCTGAAAACTAGAGACCTAGGGGAATCCAAGATGGGGTGACTTGTGTGGCTCGGACCAGGTTCTGTTACCCAGAATCCTTTGCAAACCTCAAAATTTGGCTAAAAAAACACATGTTCCTCACATTTCTGTGGCAGAAAGTTCTGGAATCTGATAGGAGCCACGAATTTCCTTCCACCCAGCGTTCCCCCACGTCTCCCGATAAAAATGATACCTCACTTGTGTGGGTAGGCCTAGCGCCCGCGACAGGAAACGCCCCAAACCGCAACGTGGACACATCCAAATTTGTGAAGGAAAACAGAGGTGTTTTTTGCAAAGTGCCTACCTGTAGATTTTGGCTTGTAGCTCAGCCGCCACCTAGGGAACCCTACCAAACCTGTGCATTTCTGGAAACTAGAGACCTAGGGGAATCCAAGATAGGGTGACTTGTGTGGCTCGAACCAGGTTCTGTTACCCAGAATCCTTTGCAAACCTCAAAATTTTGCTAAAAAAACACTTGTTCCTCACATTTCTGTGGCTGAAAGTTCTGGAATCTGACAGGAGCCACGAATTTCCTTCCTTCCAGCGTTCCCCCACATCTCCCGATAAAAATGATACCTCACTTGTGTGGGTAGGCCTAGCGCCTGCAGAAAACGCCCCAAACCGCAACGTGGACACATCCAAATTTGTGAAGGAAAACAGAGGTGTTTTTTTGCCAAGTGGCTACCTGTAGATTTTGGCTTGTAGCTCAGCCGCCACCTAGGGAAACCTACCAAACCTGTGCATTTCAGAAAACTAGAGAGCTAGGAAAATCCAAGATGGGGTGACTTGTGTGGCTCGGACCAGGTTCTGTTACCCAGAATCCTTTGCAAACCTCAACATTTGGCTAAAAAAACACATGTTCCTCACATTTCTGTGGCAGAAAGTTCTGGAATCTGAGAGGAGCCACAAATTTCCTTCCACCCAGCGTTCCCCCACGTCTCCCGATAAAAATGATACCTCACTTGTGTGGGTAGGCCTAGCGCCCACGACAGAAAACGCCCCAAACCGCAACGTGGACACATCCAAATTTGTGACGGAAAACAGAGGTGTTTTTTTGCAAAGTGCCTACCTGTAGATTTTGGCTTGTAGCTCAGCCGCCACCTAGGGAAACCTACCAAACCTGTGCATTTCTGAAAACTAGAGACCTAGGGGAATCCAAGATGGCGTGACTTGTGTGGCTTGGACCAGGTTCTGTTACCCAGAATCCTTTGCAAACCTCAAAATTTGGCAAAAAAAACACATGTTCCTCACATTTCTGTGGCAGAAAGTTCTGGAATCTGAGAGGAGCCACGAATTTCCTTCCACCCAGCGTTCCCCCACGTCTACCGATAAAAATGATACCTCACTTGTGTGGGTAGGCCTAGCGCCCGCGACAGAAAACGCCCCAAACCGCAACGTGGACACATCCAAATTTGTGAAGGAAAACAGAGGTGTTTTTTTGCAAAGTGCCTACCTGTAGATTTTGGCTTGTAGCTCAGCCGCAACCAAGGGAAACCTACCAAACCTGTGCATTTCTGAAAACTAGAGACCTAGGGGAATCCAAGATGGGGTGACTTGTGTGGCTCGGACCAGGTTCTGTTACCCAGAATCCTTTGCAAACCTCAAAATCTGGCAAAAAAAACACATGTTCCTCACATTTCTGTGGCAGAAAGTTCTGGAATCTGAGAGGAGCCACGAATTTCCTTCCACCCAGCGTTCCCCCACGTCTCCCGATAAAAATGATACCTCACTTGTGTGGGTAGGCCTAGCGCCGCGACAGAAAACGCCCCATACCGCAGCGTGGACACATCCAAATTTGTGAAGGAAAACAGAGGTGTTTTTTTGCAAAGTGCCTACCTGTAGATTTTGGCTTGTAGCTCAGCCGCCACCTAGGGAAACCTACCAAACCTGTGCATTTCTGGAAACTAGAGACCTAGGGAAATCCAAGATGGGGTGACTTGTGTGGCTCGGACTAGGTTCTGTTACCCAGAATCCTTTGCAAACCTCAAAATTTGGCTAAAAAAACACATGTTCCTCACATTTCTGTGGCAGAAAGTTCTGGAATCTGAGAGGAGCCACAAATTTCCTTCTACCCAGCGTTCCCCCACGTCTCCCGATAAAAATGATACCTCACTTGTGTGGGTAGGCCTAGCGCCCGCGACAGAAAACGCCCCAAACCGCAACGTGGACACATCCAAATTTGTGAAGGAAAACAGAGGTGTTTTTTTGCAAAGTGCCTACCTGTAGATTTTGGCTTGTAGCTCAGCCGCCACCTAGGGAAACCTACCAAACCTGTGCATTTCTGAAAACTAGAGACCTAGGGGAATCCAAGATGGGGTGACTTAAGTGGCTCGGACCAGGTTCTGTTACCCAGAATCCTTTGCAAACCTCAAAATTTGGCTAAAAAAACACATGTTCCTCACATTTCTGTGGCAGAAAGTTCTGGAATCTGAGAGGAGCCACAAATTTCCTTCCACCCAGCGTTCCCCCACGTCTCCCGATAAAAATGATACCTCACTTGTTTGGGTAGGCCTAGCGCCCGCGATAGAAAACGCCCCAAACCGCAACGTGGACACATCCAAATTTGTGAAGGAAAACAGAGGTGTTTTTTTGCAAAGTGCCTACCTGTAGATTTTGTCTTGTAGCTCAGCCGCCACCTAGGGAAACCTACCAAACCTGTGCATTTCTGAAAACTGGAGACCTAGGGGAATCCAAGATGGGGTGACTTGTGTGGCTCGGACCAGGTTCTGTTACCCAGAATCCTTTGCAAACCTCAAAATTTGGCTAAAAAAACACATGTTCCTCACATTTCTGTGGCAGAAAGTTCTGGAATCTGAGAGGAGCCACGAATTTCCTTCCACCCAGCGTTCCCACACGTCTCCCGATAAAAATGATACCTCACTTGTGTGGGTAGGCCTAGCGCCCGCGACAGAAAACACCCCAAACCGCAACGTTGACACATCCAAATTTGTGAAGGAAAACAGAGGTGTTTTTTTGCAAAGTGCCTACCTGTAGATTTTGGCTAGTAGCTCAGCCGCCACCTAGGGAAACCTACCAAACCTGTGCATTTCTGAAAACTAGAGACCTAGGGGAATCCAAGATGGGGTGACTTGTGTGGCTCGGACCAGGTTCTGTTACCCAGAATCCTTTGCAAACCTCAAAATTTGGCTAAAAAAACACATGTTCCTCACATTTCTGTGGCAGAAAGTTCTGGAATCTGAGGGGAGCCACAAATTTCCTTCCACCCAGCGTTCCCCCACGTCTCCCGATAAACATGATACCTCACTTGTGTGGGTAGGCCTAGCGCCCGTGACAGGATATGCCCCAAAACGCAACGTGGACACATCACATTTTTTCATTGAAAACAGTGCCTACCTGTAGATTTTGGCCTCTAGCTCAGCCGGCACATAGGGAAACCTACCAAACCTGTGCATTTCTGAAAACTAGAGACCTAGGGGAATCCAAGATGGGGTGACTTGTGTGGCTCGGACCAGGTTCTGTTACCCAGAATCCTTTGCAAACCTCAAATTCTGTCTAAAAAAACACATTTTCCACACATTTCGGTGACAGAAAGTTCTGGAATCTGAGTGGAGCCACAAATTTCCTTCCACCTAGCGTTCCCCCAAGTCTCCCGATAAAAATGATACCTCACTTGTGTGGGTGGGCCAGGTGCCTGCAACAGAATAAGGCCCAAAACTTGTAGAGATAGAGGGGATAGCACAGCAAGTTTATAAGGACATATTCTTTTATTCATCTTTAGACTGACTCTGCTTTGGGGACCCACATAAGTGAGGTGTCATTTTACTTGGGAGGCTGTGGGGAACACTGGGGAGTAGGAAGTTTGTGCTGGAGTGGTGATCCTACGAAGAAAAATAAGGAAAATATGCTTTTTTAAGCACATTTTGAGGTTTACAGAGGAGTGTGGGTAAGAAAATGTTGGGGGATCCACACAAGCCACACCTCCCTGGACTCCTTGGGGTGTCTAGTTTTATAAAATGTCTGGGTTTGGTAGGTTTCCCTAGATGAAGGCCGCACACAGGACCAAAAACATAGGTGCCCTCTCCCCCCCAAACACAGGTAGTTTTGTAATATATCGTTTTGATGTGCCCACATACGTCCTTGATGTGCCAAACACTAAAATTTTGAAAAGAAACAGTTAGGTTATGTGAAAAAGACCCCTCACCCACCAACGAAGTTGGTGGCATGCTTCATCATCGGGTTTCCACCTGAGGCACCTAGCGTGTCACAGGTGTGCTGCGACGCCTGATTACAGCGGAGCAGATTTTGTCATTTTTACCACACATACTGGTTGGATTTGGCACGAGGGTGAGTGATGGTTCAGTGGATCAAATTTTACTAACAAGAGCTTTCACAAAAATGAAATGCACTGTTAGTAACTGAAAGGCAAAAAACTGAACCAATGACTCACAGCTCGTGAGCTGTAAAGCCGCGACAAGGCACCAACCGCTTTACAGTCCATTCACACAACTTTCATACATGACACACACAAGGCCATTCACACCGCCAGCTACGGGCCCAGCACATTACAACACTCACATCGACAGACAGCGCCACTCAAGGGCCCATCACTTACATACGCCCACATGCCTGATACAACAATCACACCAGCTGATGGGAGTGTGTGGACTGGTGTTTGGCTGGCAGTGTGTTGCAGTAGCCAACAGCAAGTCAATATGTACACTCTCAGCCAAGCCCCACTCCACCCACAATGGCATCATTTTTTTTTATTTTTTAACAGAGGAACCCCTAACTAAGTAGAAAGAATTACAAAACTACAAACACAAAAGCTCTAACTAAGAACATAACAGAAATGCTAACCATGAAACTAAACACATGAAAATACAAAACAGACATGAGTTTACACTCATGGTTGTTCCCAGAAATTCTTCTGGGTGTGGTAATTCTTAAAACAAGCACCGACACACAGCCCAGGCTTTGAAGGACAATCTGGGCAGTACATTCGAGTCTCCCTCCGGATACCTCTTCGAAAACACACTCTACATTTCTTAGCTGGAAAGTCTTTTTTGGGTGTGGGAGGAATGTGCTCAGCAAAGTGGCGATCTTTCAATCTAGCCACATCCTCCACCACTGCTCCTCTAGGAACTCTGGCCTGTTCCACCACAATAAGGCTCCCTATCACTGACTCCTGAAATTTCACAAATGTCATCTTTGACTCTGGAGACCTATCCCTAAACACAATAAAAGCATTGAAGGTTGCTAAGTGGAAGAGGTGAAGTGCTAACTTCTTATACCAAACGTAAGACTTACGAATAGCAGTATAAGGTTCCAGCCTCTGATCAACTCTATCTACACCTCCCATGTGCTTATTATAATCTAAAATGCACACAGGTTTGCGCACTTCAGCAACCTGGCCCCAAACAGTCACAGGGGAAGTACTCTCATCATGGATGGTACTTAGCATGTAGACATCCCTCTTGTCTGAAAATTTCAAAGCTAGCAGCTCCTCGTTCCGCAAGGCACAGCACTGTCCTCTCTCAAGTTTTTTACAGACAAGCTCCCTTGGATAGCCTTTCCGGTTAGAACGGATTGTGCCACAAGCAACTGTGTTCACTCTAAACAATTCCTTGAACAATTGCACACCAGTGTAGAAGTTATCTACATACAAATGGTGACCTTTGTTGAACAGTCGTCTACCAAGATCCCACACAATTTTCTCAGTAACTCCAAAAGTGGGAGGACAACCAGGGGGGTCAATATTGGAATCCCTACCAGTGTACACACGGAAACTATACACATATCCTGTCCTACTTTCAGACAGCATATACAATTTAATTCCATATCGTGCCCTTTTGCTAGGAATGTACTGCCTAAAAACCAAACGACCCTTGAAGAGGACCAAAGACTCGTCCACACTTAACTCTTTGCCTGGAACATAGGCCTCCGAAAACCGATCTACAAAATGATCAAGGACAGGCCTAATCTTAAAAAGACGGTCAGAATCTGGGTGATCTCGTGGCAAGGCTAAAGCATTGTCAACAAAATGCAGCATCCTAAGAAGAAGCAAATACCGATTACGACTCATGGTCGCTGGAAATATAGCTGTTGCCATCAAGGGACTAGTAGACCAATAAGAAGCCAGTGACGGCTTCCTTATCAACCCCATCAAAAAAGTCAAACCCAAAAACTTTTTTAACTCCTCCAAATTTGTGGGAATCCACTGGGCAGCTCTAGAGTGTGGCCTAAGTCTAGCAGCGTTGTCCCTCAAATGCTGCTCCGCATACAAATTAGTCTGCTCAACAATCTCTTCCAAAAACACATCATCCATGAATAACTCAAAGAAATTGATAGGCATAAAGTTCTCTGTATTGGCGTTACACCCCGGGAGACCAGTAAAGGCAGGCAACTCTGGCTGCTCCATGTTTGGGGCAACCCAGACATCAGGTCTTATAACGGGAAACCTTTCAGCCCCAGGTTGCTGCACTATTGGCACATCAATGTCCTCCTCTAAAACAGGCCCTTCATCTGCACTGAGTGTGGCTTCATCATCAGAAGATTCCCCTCCAAGAGAAACATCACTGCCAGAATCTCTGACTTCCTCCTCTGCCTCAGATGCAGAGTCCGTCTCATAGTCATGATCAGACTGTGACTCAAAAAGCATACCAACCACCTGCTGAGCGGTCATCCTGCGGCTAGCCATGATCTCTCCTGCTAAAATTAACTGGACAAATTCACCACCAACAACCATCACTGTGTAAGACAAGTAACATAGTGTAGCTTTGTTAGTAAGAGTTATAAACTCAAAAACTATACCGCTCACTTGCCTGAAAAAGCTTGATTCACCAGCTACTACACAGCAATCACCAATGATATCCCACTAAAAATAAAGAAAGAAAGGCAAATTAGAAATAAGACAAAACAAATATCATTGTGCACAAACCTAAGGACAATTTCACACACAATCCTTCATTTAGTACACCCCCTACAAACATGTCATTCATGCATGGCAACAATACTCCTTTGGAGAAAATTGTTTTTACTTACCTAAAACATGCAACTGTGCAAACTGCAGGTCAACCACCGCCAAAACCGCAAGGAGCCACAGCAAATAAAGCAAAAGCTTTGAACTAGAACAAAAAGGAGGAAAACATTTTTTATCACAAATGCAAAGACTTCTTCAGTTGACAAACACCCCACCATCAAACATTTAGAAATTGGTGCCTAAGTGGATTCTGCCATAGGGGCAGATGGGCCTACTAATAAAATAGGCCTGTCTACCCCAAGAAAGCCAGAAAATACCTTTAGTAGTGTGTCCCCATGGAAAGCGACCCTTGCCAAAGGGGACATCCCTCAAAAAAAAAAAAAAAACACACACAACACTATCCCTGGTGCCTAAGTGGCTTCTACCCCCCTTGGGGGCAGGTGGGCCTAACAAAATAGGCCCATCTGCCCCCAGGGGGTGTAGAAATGGGCAACAGGTCAATGCCCCCCTTGGGGGGGGGGGCGCCCCGTGACCAAGGGGACGCCCCCCCACAAAAATAAACAAATAAAAAAAATCCCTGGCGTTCTAGTGGATTCTGCCCCACTTGGGGGCAGACCAGCCTAAAAATAATAGGCTGATCTGTGTTCAAGGGGTGCAGAAATGGCCTGGGTACATGTGCCCCCAAAGTGGGGGGCGACCCTTGCCCAAGGCCCCCCCCATCCACTAACACACACACACACACTATCCCTGGTGTCTAAGTGGCTTCTGCCCCCCTTGGGGGCAGGTGGGCCTAAGAAAATAGGCCCATCTGCCCCCAGGGGGTGTAGAAATGGGCAACAGGTCAATGCCCCCCTTGGGGGGGCGCCCCATGACCAAGGGGACACCCCCCCACAAAAATAAACAAATAAAAAAAAATCCCTGGCGTTCTAGTAGTTTCTGCCCCCCTTGGGGGCAGACCAGCCTAAAAATAATAGGCTGATCTGTCTCCAAGGGGTGCAGAAATGGCCTGGGTACATGTGCCCCCAAAGTGGGGGGCGACCCTTGCCCAAGGCCCCCCCCCATCCACTAACACACACACACACACACACACTATCCCTGGTGTCTTAGTGGCTTCTGCCCCCCTTGGGGGCAGGTGGGCCTAAGAAAATAGGCCCATCTGCCCCCAGGTGGTGTAGAAATGGGCAACAGGTCAATGCCCCCCTTGGGGGGGCGCCCCGTGACCAAGGGGACGCCCCCCCACAAAAATAAACAAATAAAAAAAAATCCCTGGCGTTCTAGTAGTTTCTGCCCCCCTTGGGGGAAGACCAGCCTAAAAATAATAGGCTGATCTGTGTCCAAGGGGTGCAGAAATGGCCTGGGTACATGTGCCCCCAAAGTGGGGGGCGATCCTTGCCCAAGGCCCCCCCATCCACTAACACACACACACACACTATCCCTGGTGTCTAAGTGGCTTCTGCCCCCCTTGGGGGCAGGTGGGCCTAAGAAAATAGGCCCATCTGCCCCCAGGGGGTGTAGAAATGGGCAACAGGTCAATGCCCCCCTTGGGGGGGCGCCCCGTGACCAAGGGGACGCCCCCCCACAAAAATAAACAAATAAAAAAAAATCCCTGGCGTTATAGTAGTTTCTGCCCCCCTTGGGGGCAGACCAGCCTAAAAATAATAGGCTGATCTGTGTTCAAGGGGTGCAGAAATGGCCTGGGTACATGTGCCCCCAAAGTGGGGGGCGACCCTTGCCCAAGGCCCCCCCCATCCACTAACACACACACACACACACACACACTATCCCTGGTGTCTAAGTGGCTTCTGCCCCCATTGGGGGCAGGTGGGCCTAAGAAAATAGGCCCATCTGCCCCCAGGGGGTGTAGAAATGGGCAACAGGTCAATGCCCCCCTTGGGGGGACGCCCCGTGACCAAGGGGACGCCCCCCACCACAAAAATAAACAAATTAAAAAAAATCCCTGGCGTTCTAGTGATTTCTGCCCCCCTTGGGGGCAGACCAGCCTAAAAATAATAGGCTGATCTGTGTCCAAGGGGTGCAGAAATGGCCTGGGTACATGTGCCCCCAAAGTGGGGGGCGACCCTTGCCCAAGGCCCCCCCCTCCACTAACACACACACACACACACTATCCCTGGTGTCTAAGTGGCTTCTGCCCCCCTTGGGGGCAGGTGGGCCTAAGAAAATAGGCCCATCTGCCCCCAGGGGGTGTAGAAATGGGTAACAGGTCAATGCCCCCCTTGGGGGGGTGCCCCGTGACCAAGGGGACGCCCCCCACAAAAATAAACAAATACAAAAAAATCCCTGGCGTTCTAGTAGTTTCTGCCCCCCTTGGGGGCAGACCAGCCTAAAAATAATAGGCTGATCTGTCTCCAAGGGGTGCAGAAATGGCCTGGGTACATGTGCCCCCAAAGTGGGGGGCGACCCTTGCCCAAGGCCCCCCCCATCCACTAACACACACACACACACACACTATCCCTGGTGTCTAAGTGGCTTCTGCCCCCCTTGGGGGCAGGTGGGCCTAACAAAATAGGCCCATCTGCCCCCCGGGGGTGTACAAATGGGCAACAGGTCAATGCCTCCCTTGGGGGGGCGCCCCGTGACCAAGGGGACGCCCCCCCACAAAAATAAACAAATAAAAAAAAATCCCTGGCGTTCTAGTAGTTTCTGCCCCCCTTGGGGGCAGACCAGCCTAAAAATAATAGGCTGATCTGTCTCCAAGGGGTGCAGAAATGGCCTGGGTACATGTGCCCCCAAAGTGGGGAGGTGACCCTTGCCCAAGGCCCCCCCCATCCACTAACACACACACACACACACACTATCCCTGGTGTCTAAGTGGCTTCTGCCCCCCTTGGGGGCAGGTGGGCCTAAGAAAATAGGCCCATCTGCCCCCAGGGGGTGTAGAAATGGGCAACAGGTCAATGCCCCCCTTGGGGGGGCGCCCCGTGACCAAGGGGACGTCCCCCCACAAAAATAAACAAATAAAAAAAAATCCCTGGCGTTCTAGTAGTTTCTGCCCCCCTTGGGGGCAGACCAGCCTAAAAATAATAGGCTGATCTGTCTCCAAGGGGTGCAGAAATGGCCTGGTTACATGTGCCCCCAAAGTGGGGGGCGACCCTTGCCCAAGGCCCCCCCATCCACTAACACACACACACACTATCCCTGGTGTCTAAGTGGCTTCTGCCCCCCTTGGGGGCAGGTGGGCCTACAAAAATAGGCCCATCTGCCCCTAGGGGGGGCAGAAATGGCCAACAGGTCAATGCCCCCCTTGGGGGGGTGCCCCGTGCCCAAGGGGACGCCCCCCCACAAAAATAAACACATAAAAAAAAATCCCTGCCGTTCTAGTGGTTTCTGCCCCCCTTGGGGCAGAGCAGCCTAAAAATAATAGGCTGATCTGCCCTCAAGGGGTGCAGAAATGGCCCTAAAAGACATGCCCCCCAAAGGGGAGAGACCCTTGCCCAAGGGGGCGCCCTCCCATCCACTACACACATTCCCTGGTGCCTAAGTGGCTTCTGCCCCCCTTGGGGGCAGATGGACCTAAAATAAATAGGCCGATTTGCCCCCAAGGGGGGCAGGAAAGGCTAACAGTTCTCTGCCCCCTTGGGGGGGGCGCCCCTTGCCCAAGGGGGCACCCCCCCACATAAATACACATAAAAATAAAAAACCCTGGTGATCTAGTGTTTTCTGCCCCCCTTGGGGGCAGATCTGGCTAAAAAGTAGCCAATCTGCCCTCAAGGGGGGCAGAAATGGCCCTAAAAGACATGCCCCCCAAAGGGGAGCGACCCTTGCCCAAGGGGGCGCCCCCCCATCCACTACACACACAATCCCTGGTGCCTAAGTGGCTTCTGCCCCCCTTGGGGTCAGATGGACCTAAAAAAAATAGGCCGATCTGCCCCCAAGGGGGGCAGAAAAGTCCAACAGTTCTCTGCCCCCTTGGGGGGGGGGGCGCCCCTTGCCCAAGGGGGCACCCCCCCACACATAAATACACATAACAATATAAATCCCTGGTTATCTAGTGTTTTCTGCCCCCCTTGGGGGCAGATCTGGCTAAAAAGTAGCCAGATCTGCCCCCAAGGGAGGCAGAAATGGCCTAAGTAATTGCCCCCTAAAGGGGAGCGACCCTTGCCCAAGGGGCCGCTCCCCGCGTGCCTGAAACAGAAAGATCAACAAAAAAAAACAAATCCCTGGTGTCTAGTGGGCATTTCTGCTGCCCGATCGCAATGCGATCGGGCAGCAGAAATGCTCAAAGAGACACCGGGGAAAAGGAAAAGCCTTTCCTTTTCCCCGGTGCCTCTTTAGCCCCAACCCCCCACCCACCGGGAAGAGGAACTCACCTCTTGACCCGTCGCCGCACAGGAAGCAAATGGCTTCCTGTGCGGCGAGGATCCCATAATGAAGTCAGCGCGCGATCGCGCACTGACGTCATTATGGGGGGGTGGGGGGGTGGGGGGTGGAAGGGGAAGGGCTTCCCCTTCCATCCCTGACTTTGGGGGGTGGGGGGGAAGCACACAGAGGGAGCGAGAGCGCTCCCTCTGGGCTGTGTGCCGAGGACGTAGTGGTTACGTCCTCGGCACAGCAGCACTGTGCCGCGGGACGTAACCACTACGTCCGCGGCACAGAAGGGGTTAATCGCTTTTATGGTAGTCACAGTTTCTTCCAGGCTAAATTGATTGTCAGGTAAACTGCCCCAGGAGGGTAATTCTATATGCAGGGAAAGATGTAAATCATGCTTGGAAGAATCTGAATAGAGGTTCGTAAAATGATTAACCCACGCACAGGGATCTATATGATGTTTGGTGTTAAGTATCCCCTCTTTCCTACTTTGAGTAACTATCTTCCAAAAGGCTACTACATCATTGCATTTGGCTGCTTCTAAGAGGTCGTGCCATTTTTGGTCTTCCCAGTTTTTCTGTGCTGCAGCCAGGATTTTCCTATAACCGGCCCTTGCCTGTTGCACTGCTATTGGATTTTTCTGTTTTAGAGCCTCTACCAGTAGTGCTTTTCCCTCTCTACATTCAGGGGTATACAAGGGATTAGATGAAATAGTTTGCTCCCTGTCCTGTATGTGTTTTTGTTGTATCTGTTTAGTAAGATAGGGTCTCAAAGCAGTGCTCAATGATTGATGAATATCTATAATGGGAATGTCAACTCAATTTTTATGGGCATGGGGTTCCAGCAATTCTGAGTATATATTATAGATATTCGTCATAACACTCAAATTGCCCAATATCGCTGGCCATTTTACTGCCCTACGATTATTACTAAGGGTAGGTTGAAACTCCACCTTATCCTTTTTCATGCAGTCTAGATCTAGGAGGTAGCCCCTCAATTCAATTACTAACGGAAAATGATCACTTTCTTTCCTCTTATCTATTTTAAAGGTCACTATTCTCTCCCATGTTATTGCGCTATGCATGATATAATCCAGTTTTGAACCTGCATTACCTCTCTGGAAAGTGTCCATATTAAGACCACATTGTCCCACTCTACCATTACAAGCCCTCAGTCTATACTTTAGTGTAAGGCCCATGAGTTGCAGGGCAGCAACCGTACCGGGGACTGCCTCTTCAGTAGATAGGAGGGGGACTGCTCTTGCAAAATCTTCATCTTCTACTAGGTGTTCAAGACCAATTATGTGTTTGTAGTTGCAATTAAAATCTCCCCCTATCAAGATTGTTTCTCCTATCGGGATTTTCTTAAGCATGCCATCTAATATTTTTATTTCGTATGACTCCTGATTTGGTCTTCTGGCCTTATATACACATTGAATATATGAAATAATGCCTTGTTTTTGTCCCCTAGTTCCATCCACAAAATGTCAGCAGACCCTGTATCATGTTTGTTTATCTCAAAATTAAGGGAAATTTTCACCCATGAAACCAACCCCCCAGACGGCCTCCCTCTTGCTACTGAGGTGGCACTAATAAAAAAAAGTTTTGTAACCCAGTTTGTATGGTGGGTCCTTTAACCAGGTCTCTTGGAAAAGACAAACGTGTAATTGTTCAATAGAATCGTGCCAGTCAGGGTCTATCAGCTTACTTTTTAGGTCTGCTATGTTCCAGGAGACCATGGTAACTGGTCCCCTTCCCGTTGAGGTCATAGCATTAGTAGCAGGGCTCTGAGATATAATCGGCTCCTTACTACCAGGCAAGTGCCACTCAATACTCCCTACCCCTGTAACTTGTTGGTTATTTTCTTCCTGGGTCTCTACTACTATTGGATCTCTAATCAGTCCCAAGTATGATTGGTCTGGTTGAGTTAGTCAATCAACTGCTTCAAGGTCAGAATCTCCCTTTATCATTTGCGCTCCCCCATTTCTGTGGTTGCTCCTCTGAGCTATAAGCTTACAGGTAAACAGATCCAAACTAAATCACATGACATTGTTTTGGGGAGCACTGGCTCTCTGCTCTACAGTAATCAAGCCTTCGATTAATCTTTCATCCCTTAGTGTCACAGCGACAACATCTTGCTTCCCAATCTCTCCCGGCATTCTTTCCACCCTCATAATATCTGAGCGGATTAGGGATAGGCAATGACGTTTGTATCTGATCCAATAAATATGTTTTTTCTTTAGGGAGTCCTCGTCCTCCATACTATTTTGGGCCAATTTCGGGACATTTAACAAATAAATTACATCGGCCCTAGGAGACCTTAGATTTTCTTCAAGGTGTCTGCTCCATGTATTAGTGGGCACGCTGTCATTATATGATAAGGTATAAGGTTTAAGTGTACGTCCCGCCTTCTCTAATTATGACCTTGGTTTTGGGCGACTCTCCCATACAGAATTCCAATATTCTTGTCGTAACTCTCCTAGCTTAACTGCTGGGATGTTACGTAACCCAATATTGCAATCATTGTCTCTTTTGCGCACCCTCGCGGTGCACAGGGAGCATTACCTTTAGTTAAAGTAGAGTTGGGCTGGGCATTCGGCCTCTGGGGGGATATGGGTCTTCCTTGTAAGTGCAGTGATACAGTTGGGACCCCTTCTGCACGCTGGTCTCTACGGGTTCCCATACCACCCCCTTTTTCCACAAGAGCTGATAGGGTTCCTACTTCAAATTTTAGCTCCCTGACTTCCTGCACTAGTCTAACCATTAGATCATAAAGATCTGTTAAACTCCTAGTTTTGGATTTTGGGCAGTTTTCTGGATCTTGGTTAGCCGGTGGTATCTTCTCTATGACTGACTGTACTAAGGGGGTAGTTTGGTCGTGCTTGCCCCTGGGTTTCCCCTCCCGGTCCTTCTGTACCTTGTTTACAACGGGATCTGCCAGGGCTGCGTATCTATTGGAACACACAATATCACTCCCCTATGCATAGCCCTTCTTCCTAGTTCTTCCTGTTGGAGTTGGGGAATGACATGAGGCCCGTATAGCATCATCTTTATGCCTGACCGTCGTTCTCTTTCCTATCAATTGATTTCCCTTTGCCTAATTCTGGTTTCTTTGTATAATATGAAGTTATTTTTTTATCAGAGCCCTCCCGAGGGTTGGATCTATTACTTAGTAAAGATTCTACCTCCTCTATCAGGTCATCAATTTCAGATATCGTCCAATTTTCGCCTGCATTCCTAATTTTCTTTGTAATTTTCTCCTTTCCCCGTGGGGGTTCTGATGCCTTACGTTTCCCCATGCCTGTTTATCTAACTACTTAATCCTCCTCCTCCACTAGATCTAATGCAAGGGCTTTCCTTCCTGCTGAGGATTGCTTTCAAAGCCTAGCGCCCTGGACTCTGGTCTGATGGAACTATCTGGATCAATCTGGAATACCAGATCAAAAATTAAAGAGACATTGCCCAGCCCAGCCTCTTCCAAGCTCTGAGGGGCGCGGACAGGCCCGCCCTTGGCCCGGGCATCGCTCAGGCGCGTCCCGCGCTGCGGTTTGTCCCCCTGCGCTTTATACGCTCGTTGGAATGAGAGTGGGAGCAGGTGATACAAAGATGGCCGCCTACTGGGGCCTCTAGACAGTCTGGGATATGTAGTCCCCTTCGGTTCAGGTAAGCGCGTCCCGCGCTGCGGTTTGTCCCCCTGCGCTTTATAGCGATCGTTGGAATGAGAGTGGGAACAGGTAATACAAAGATGGCCGCCTCCTGGGGCCTCTAGACAGTCTGGGATATGTAGTCCCCTTCGATTCAGGTAAGCGCGTCCCGCGCTGCGGTTTGTCCCCCTGCGCTTTATAGCGCTCGTTGGAATGAGAGTGGGAGCAGGTGATACAAAGATGGCCGCCTCCTGGGGCCTCTAGACAGTCTGGGATATGTAGTCCCCTTCGATTCAGGTAAGCGCGTCCCGCGCTGCGGTTTGTCCCCCTGCGCTTTATAGCGCTCGTTGGAATGAGAGTGGGAGCAGGTGATACAAAGATGGCCGCCTCCTGGGGCCTCTAGACTATCTGGGATACGTAGTCCCCTTCGATTCAGGAAAGCACGTCCCGCGCTGCCGTTTGTCCCCCTGCGCTTTAAAGCGCTCGTTGGAATGAGAGTGGGAGCAAGTGATACAAAGATGGCTGCCTCCTGGGGCCGCTAGGCAGTCTGGGATATGTAGTCTCCTTCGATTCATGTAAGCGCGCCCGCGCTGCGGTTTGTCCCCTTGCGCTTTATAGTGCTCGTTGGAATGAGAGTGGGAGCAGGTAGTACAAAGATGGCCTCCTCTTGGGGCCTCTAGGCAGTGTGGGATATGTAGTCCCCTTCGATTCAGGTAAGCGCGCCCCGCGCTGCGGATTGTCCCCCTGCGCTTTATAGCGCTCGTTGGAATGAGAGTGAGAGCAGGTGGTACTGGGGCCTCTAGGCAGTCTGGGATATGTAGTCCCCTTCGGTTCAGGTAAGCGCATCCCACGCTGCGGTTTTCCCCCTGCGCTTTATAGCGCTCGTTGGAATGAGAGTTGGAGCAGGTGATACAAAGATGGCCGCCTCCTGGGGCCTCTAGACAGTCTGGGTTATGTAGTCCCCTTCGATTCAGGTAAGCGCGTCCCACGCTGCGGTTTGTCCCCCTGCGCTTTATAGCGCTTGTTGAAATGAGAGTGGGAGCAGGTGATACAAAGATGGCCGCCTCCTGGGGCCTCTAGACAGTCTGGGATATGTAGTCCCCTTCGATTCATGTAAGCACACCCCACGCTGCGGTTTGTCCCCCTGCGCTTTATAGCGCTCGTTGGAATGAGAGTGGGAGCAGGTGATACAAAGATGGCCGCCTCCTGGGGCCTCTAGACAGTCTGAGATATGTAGTCCCCTTCGATTCAGGTAAGCGCGTCCCGTGCTGCGGTTTGTCCCCCTGCGCTTTATAGCGCTCGTTGGAATGAGAGTGGGAGCAGGTGATACAAAGATGGCTGCCTCCTGGGCTCTCTAGACAGTCTGGGATATGTAGTCCCCTTCGATTCAGGTAAGCTTGTCCTGCGCTGCGGTTTGTCCTCCTGCGCTTTATGGCGCTCGTTGGAATGAGAGTGGGAGCAGGTGATACAAAGATGGCCGCCTCCTGGGCCCTCTAGACAGTCTGGGATATGTAGTCCCCTTCGATTCAGGTAAGCGCGTCCCGTGCTGCGGTTTGTCCCCCTGTGCTTTATAGCGCTCGTTGGAATGAGAGTGGGAGCAGGTGATACAAAGATGGCCGCCTCCTGGGGCCTCTAGGCAGTCTGGGATATGTAGTCCCCTTCGATTCATGTAAGCACACCCCACGCTGCGGTTTGTCCCCCTGCGCTTTATAGCGCTCGTTGGAATGAGAGTGGGAGCAGGTGATACAAAGATGGCCGCCTCCTGGGGCCTCTAGACAGTCTGGGATATGTAGTCCCCTTCGATTCAGGTAAGTGCGTCCCGTGCTGCGGTTTGTCCCCCTGCGCTTTATAGCGCTCGTTGGAATGAGAGTGGGAGCAGGTGATACTGGGGCCTCTAGGCAGTCTGGGATATGTAGTCCCCTTCGGTTCAGGTAAGCGCATCCCACGCTGCGGTTTTCCCCCTGCGCTTTATAGCGCTCGTTGGAATGAGAGTTGGAGCAGGTGATACAAAGATGGCTGCCTCCTGGGGCCTCTAGACAGTCTGGGTTATGTAGTCCCCTTCGATTCAGGTAAGCGCGTCCCACGCTGCGGTTTGTCCCCCTGCGCTTTATAGCGCTTGTTGAAATGAGAGTGGGAGCAGGTGATACAAAGATGGCCGCCTCCTGGGGCCTCTAGACAGTCTGGGATATGTAGTCCCCTTCGATTCATGTAAGCACACCCCACGCTGCGGTTTGTCCCCCTGCGCTTTATAGCGCTCGTTGGAATGAGAGTGGGAGCAGGTGATACAAAGATGGCCGCCTCCTGGGGCCTCTAGACAGTCTGAGATATGTAGTCCCCTTCGATTCAGGTAAGCGCGTCCCGTGCTGCGGTTTGTCCCCCTGCGCTTTATAGCGCTCGTTGGAATGAGAGTGGGAGCAGGTGATACAAAGATGGCTGCCTCCTGGGCTCTCTAGACAGTCTGGGATATGTAGTCCCCTTCGATTCAGGTAAGCTTGTCCTGCGCTGCGGTTTGTCCTCCTGCGCTTTATGGCGCTCGTTGGAATGAGAGTGGGAGCAGGTGATACAAAGATGGCCGCCTCCTGGGCCCTCTAGACAGTCTGGGATATGTAGTCCCCTTCGATTCAGGTAAGCGCGTCCCGTGCTGCGGTTTGTCCCCCTGTGCTTTATAGCGCTCGTTGGAATGAGAGTGGGAGCAGGTGATACAAAGATGGCCGCCTCCTGGGGCCTCTAGGCAGTCTGGGATATGTAGTCCCCTTCGATTCATGTAAGCACACCCCACGCTGCGGTTTGTCCCCCTGCGCTTTATAGCGCTCGTTGGAATGAGAGTGGGAGCAGGTGATACAAAGATGGCCGCCTCCTGGGGCCTCTAGACAGTCTGGGATATGTAGTCCCCTTCGATTCAGGTAAGTGCGTCCCGTGCTGCGGTTTGTCCCCCTGCGCTTTATAGCGCTCGTTGGAATGAGAGTGGGAGCAGGTGATACAAAGATGGCCACCTCCTGGGGCCTCTAGGCAGTCTGGGATATGTAGTCCCCTTCGATTCATGTAAGCGCGTCCCGCACTGCGGTTTCTCCCCCTGCGCTTTATAGCGCTCGTAGGAATGAGAGTGGGAGCAGGTGGTACAAAGATGGCCTCCTCCTGGGGCCTCTAGGCAGTCTGGGATATGAAGTCCCCTTCGATTCAGGTAAGCGCATCCCACGCTGCGGTTTGTCCCCCTGCGCTTTATAGGGCTCTTTGGAATGAGAGTGGGAGCAGGTGGTGCAAAGATGCCCGCCTCCTGGGGCCTCTAGGCAGTCTGGGATATGTAGTCCCCTTCGGTTCAGGTAAGCGCATCCCGTGCTGCGGTTTTTCCCCCTGCACTTTATAGCGCTCGTTGGAATGAGAGTTGGAGCAGGTGATACAAAGATGGCCGCCTCCTGGGGCCTGTAGACAGTCTGGGATATGTACTCCCCTTCGATTCAGGTAAGCGCGCCCCGCGCTGCGGTTTGTCCCCCTGCGCTTTATAGCGCTCGTTGGAATGAGAGTGGGAGCAGGTGTTACAAAGATGGCCGCCTCCTGGGGCCTCTAGACAGTCTGGGATATGTAGTCCCCTTCGATTCAGGTAAGCGCGCCCCGCGCTGCGGTTTGTCCCCCTGCGCTTTATAGCGCTCGTTGGAATGAGAGTGGGAGCAGGTGATACAAAGATGGCCGCCTCCTGGGCCCTCTAGACAGTCTGCGATATGTAGTCCCCTTCGATTCAGGTAAGCGCGTCCCGCGCTGCAGTTAGTCCCCCTGCGCTTTATAGCGCTCGTTGGAATGAGAGTGGGAGCAGGTGATACAAAGATGGCCGCCTCCTGGGCCCTCTAGACAGTCTGGGATATGTAGTCCCCTTCGATTCAGGTAAGCGTGTCCCACGCTGCGGTTTGTCCCTCTGCGCTTTAAAGTGCTCGTTGGAATGAGAGTGGGAGCAGGTGATACAAAGATGGCCGCCTCCTGGGCCCTCTAGACAGTCTGGGATATGTAGTCCCCTTCGATTCAGGTAAGCGTGTCCCACGCTGCGGTTTGTCCCTCTGCGCTTTATAGCGCTCGTTGGAATGAGAGTGGGAGCAAGTGATACAAAGATGGCCGCCTCCTGGGGCCTCTAGGCAGTCTGGGATATGTAGTCCCCTTCGATTCATGTAAGCGCGCCCCACGCTGCGGTTTGTCCCCCTGCGCTTTATAGCGCTCGTTGGAATGAGAGTGGGAGCAGGTGATACAAAGATGCCCGCCCCCTGGGGCCTCTAGGCAGTCTGGGATATGTAGTCCCCTTCGATTCAGGTAAGCGCGTCCCGCGCTGCCGTTTGTCCCCATGCGCTTTATAGCGCTAGTTGGAATGAGAGTGGGAGCAGGTGATTCAAAGAAGGCCGCCTCCTGGGGCCTCTAGGCAGTCTGGGATATGTATTCCCCTTCGTTTCAGGTAAGCGCGTCCCACACTGCGGTTTGTCCCCCTGCGCTTTATAGCGCTCGTTGGAATGAGAGTGGGAGCAGATGATACAAAGATGGCCGCCTCCTGGGGCCTCTAGGCAGTCTGGGATATGTAGTCCCCTTCGATTCAGGTAAGCGCGTCCTTTGGCAGCCAGTCAGCTCCTCTTGACAGGTTGCAGGTTCAGGTCCAGAAGTGACTAGTTTGGTGGGGTCAGGGGCCCAGTTAAATATCCAAAAATGCCTTTGAAGTTGGGGAGACTTCAAAGAGTGGTTTTGAAGTGCACAATGTCCTCTTTCAGTACAGGTCTGTCTGTCAGGGTCCCAGTGGGGGGTTTGACAGTCCATTGTGTGAGGGCAGGCCACTAGCCTTTGAAATGTAAGTGTCAGGCCCTCCTCCACCCTCCCAGCCCAGGGAGACCCATTCAGTATACAGATGAGTTCAGGTGTGACTGCGTATCCTGTGTTTGTATGGGTGAAATGCACAAGGTGGCTGTCAACCAGCCCAGCCAGACGTGGATTGGAGACAGGCTGTAAGGCACAGATGGATTTTAAGTGCATTAAAATGCTCACTTTCTAAAAGTGGCATTTCTAAAATAGTAATATAAAATCCAACTTCACCAATAAGCAGGATTTTGTATTACCATTTGCGCCATATTAAATATGACCTGGTTACACCTTTCTGATCAGAATCTACCACTCATACAGTATATGAGGGTAGCCCCAATGTTAGGATGCTATCCTATGAAAGAAGCAGGCCTCACAGTACTGGAAAGCGAATTTAGGAGTTTTCCACTACCAGCACATATAAAACACACATGTACATATCCTGCCTTTTACCTAAATAGCACTCTGCCCGATGGGATACCTAGGGCCTACCTTTGGGGTGACATATGTAGAAAAAGGGGAGTTTAAGGCTTGGCAAGTACTTTTAAATGTCAAGTCGAAGTGGCAGTGAAACTGCACACACAGGCCTTGCAAAGGCAGGGGCTACTGATGTGGGTGTCACCAGTGCTGCAGGCTCTCTAGTAGCATTCAACCTATAGGCCCTGGACACATGTAGTGCACTTTACTAGTGACTTACAAGTAGATCAAATATGCCAATTGGGTATGAACCAAATTTATTATGTTTAAGGGATAGATCATATGCACTTTACCACTGATTAGCATTGGTGACGTGTGCAGAGTCCTAAAACCCGCAAAAACAGTGTCAGAAAAGTGGAAGGAGGCAGGCATAAAGTTAGGGTATGACCACCCTAAGTCTCTCAGGTCTAACACTCCACAGATGATGCTTTCAGTTATAGATCCTCAATACAGTATTGATAAACACAAACTATACTTTATGGGCCTGTTTTACAAAAGTAAACATACACTTTTGTGTATGTTTACAATTGTTTGCTATTCACAAAGGTCTTTTACATGTAGTATATTTACCACTGTGGAGTCTACTCATATAAAAAGATAGGAAAGTCCTATATTTTTCCTAGCAGAGACTCCGTAGTCTTAAAGATACTACTCGTAAATACCTTTGTGAATAGCAAACAATTGTAAATGAGCAAAAAAATGTAAGTTTATCATTGTGAATGAGGCCTTGCGTTTGTAGCTAGGGGGTCAGCTCACATTTGTATTGCAGAGGTGTTGATTGAATCCAGACCCCACTTCCTTTCACCAATGGCTGCCCAGACTATTGTCGATCTGTCATGTGGAGAATAGTTTATATCAATGTAAAGGCAAGCAGGCTAGGCAGAAAGGAGCTGCCCTTTGGTCGACAGTAACGAAAGGACAAGGTATATTTTAACCCTTTTACTTTCTTTTTTGGGTGACAGACTATGGGGTGCTTGTCTCCACAGCCATTTGATTTAAGGCAGAGGGCGAACGCCTAATCCTTTTAAGCTTGTTTTTCTTTTTATATTATTTGTGCATATTAGCTTTTTTGTATATACCAGATGGTAGCAAAGCTGTACTCACTGGACCTACTGGTCAAGGTAATATCTAATACTTCATATGTATCTATCTTTTATGGGACTTGTTTATCTCCTGTGATCGAATAACAAGGCTGACATTAGGATGACTTTTGAATTATGCATTATGGATTTATGTAAGGACTTAAACTGGCGGTGTCCTTTGTGCTTGTTTTTGCGTATGTTTAATAAATAGGGATCTGCAACGCCTTTTTTCCTCTCGCCCTCCTTCAATAAAAAATAAAAAAGGCGATAAAATATTTTATTCACAATATAAATAATTTATTGATGAAGCCATACTACATTTAGGAATTGTAGTCAGTTCCAGGGTGATTAAAACGGCGAATAGATTTAAAAATCAATTACACGTCATATTTCTCATTATTTACAACCAAAGTCTTAATCACGAACCAAATATCTGGTACAAATATTATTGATATTGAGATTTATTTGCTCCTGTTCCTTTCTTGCATGTCTAAATTATGTTGCCATGTGAGGAAAAATGTCGGGGGGCGTGGCCTGACGCCGATGGCAGTGGAAGCCTCTCCGTGAGGCTCCTACCAGTGATCCCCACTCCGGTCCAGTCTGAAAGGAGGTGGACCCCCTGCACGCCCCACGGACTATCAGCAGGGTCGGGGGGGTCCGGAGACTCATTTGGCGGGGTCCGACCCCGGAAAAAGGAGAATTTCGGGGCCGAATTAGCGCCCGACGGAGTGCCGCAAGGAAGGGAGAGAAAAAAAGAAGATGGCGGCCGCGACTTGAACGGCGTTTTTGGAGGCGGAGGACCCAGTAAAGGCAGGTTCTTGCTCCCTTCCAGTGTATTCCCCCGGGAGTCAGAGAACGAAGGGTGCACTAGGGGATACTTTTGGGGACTCATAGCGACGAACAGAGAGGTCCAGTATTGCGGCGGAGACCAAATAGGGACCGCGGGGCGTCCCGCGCCCTAAGGCTGAATCGGATGGGACTCGATAAGGGGCGATAGCGCCGGGATCTCTCCTGGGGCTCCAGAGACAACTTACCTTTGGCGACGACTGCTTGGGAGAGACGCGGTGGATCTGGGGGGCCTTTTCCGGTGCGGCCCGACTCCTTGGTCCGCCGGAGGGGGGCTGGAGCGAGAAAGGCGAAGCTAATGGTTAGAAGGGGCGAACTCGAACGAGACAGAGAAGCGGCGCAAAAGTCCCCGTACTGCGGAGATTCCCCCTGATGATGCGGCGCTGTGTGCACAAGAGCGCAGGAGATCCCCAAGTTCAAGTTGAGAGCCACTCCGTCTTGAAGGTGCTCCCCATGAACAGCGAAGTAATCGGGTTGGATGAGATCGCACCCTGACTCACGGACGAGACGGTGAAGCGGCACAAAGGACCCCGTGCTGCGGAGATTCCCCCGATTGCGCGGTGCTGAGAGCATAAGAGCGCAGGCAACCCCAAAATCCAGGATGAGAGCCAGTCAGACTTGAAGGTATCCCCCATGACCGGTGAAGAAATTGGGCTTGATGTGATCGCACCCTGACTAGGAGGAGGGAGTGAGGGGCCCATCCTTCTGGAGTGAAATACCCCTCGGGAATGGTCAGTAGTCACACGCGGGCATAGTGTGCTGGAAACAGCAATTTATTAATGAAGGACTGGAGATCCCCCTGGCGGAGCAGGGCACCGAGTTGGGATGAAAGAAGAAATGTTTAATGACCATTGAACAGTCGTTGTTGAAGCTACACCTCAGAAAATGGGTAAAACCGGTCGCCGAAGAGACACAGAACAAAAAGAGGGGCCCACAGTTGAGACACAGGCAGATACGCCCGAACACAGAAATGACGCCTCGGGGGGTGAACATACCGATCCCACACTTCAAGATGTCCTGCAAGCTATAACGGCTTCCCGGGTAGCACTGGAGGGGAAAATTGATGCATTAGCCACGGATTTTACAGTACTACGAGACGATCACCGCCGCCTGGCTGAAAAGGTGTCCACCACAGACAGACAACTTAAAGAGCTCTTCCCGGAGGTCAAGGATTCTACTAAGGCCACAAAACTGCTGGAGTCCAGAATTAGGACCTTAGAACTAAGAGCAGAAGATGCCGAGGATAGGTCACGGCGCAATAACATTCGGGTGATTGGAATGCCTGAAAGTGTCCCTCAAACAGGCCTGGCGGAGTTCCTCGAGCAATGGCTTCGAGAGGGCTTAGCGGGCGATGGACTTTCTCCCTTTTTTGCCATTGAAAGGGCTCATAGAGTACCGGCGCGCCCTCCCCCACCGGGAACCCCCCCGAGGCCTATAATAGCCAAGCTGCTTCATTACCGAGACAGAGACTACCTATTGCATCAAAGCAGAACCAAAGGGGATCGTACAATGGACAACCACAAGGTTCGTATTTTCCCAGACTTTTCCCGGGAAGTTCAGAAACAAAGGGCCACCTTCAGTGCTGCAAAACAGAAACTGCGCCAATTAGGTCTGCAATATGGCATGATGTTCCCGGCAAAACTTAGAGTAGTAACCAAAGAAGGGACACAGTTTTTCACTACGGCGGAAGAGGTATGGCAATGGCTTGACCAGCTTCCACAAGAGTGGAATGGTCCTCCGGGACAAGTCCCCGGTCATGGGTGGAAGAGAGAGGCTAACCGCAAAACGGCCCGTACTGTAAACAGTCCTTCGCATGGGGAGATGCAAACGGAGAGGCGAAAAGCCATGGAGGCAGCAGCTTCATTGAACGGCTCGGATCGCGGATCACAAGTGCAATCTGCAGCGAACTGTGAACCATCTGATTCAGAGCATGAGTCAGAGTCCTCTCGGGTATCCGACGGATCGGGACCAGTCATAACTCCGGGCACCTCTGACTGTATCATATGAAAGCCCTCATACCAAACTGCTCTTGTGGCAGTTGTCCTAGTAATGAAGGTTTCCAGTGGCGGACATCGTGGTGCTTAGTGAGGAGGGAGCACTGGCTGTTGCTGTGGAGGTTATCCTCACCAGATGGGCGAGAAAATGGGTCCACAAGTACTACGACACCCTGTAATCCGGTAGTGGGGATCAGAGGGATGGCCCACTCCTTCGAAGAACTTGGAGTAACCCCAATTACAATAAGCTAGTTAAGATTTTGAGTCGTTTGGATGAGAGCTGTTTTAACTTTTGTCCTGGGGAGAGGGAGTTGGGGTGTTAATTGTTGGGGTATGTTTAGGGGGAGTGATGAATGGTGGGTATCTATCACTGATCTACTGATGGTGTGTGAAGTGAGAACAGGGTTCCTAGTGGTAAATGCTAGCCCTACACGGGATTGGACACAGATGGGGCTTGAAACACAGCTATGGCGTCATTAGGCAATTATAAATTTTTATCATGGAATGTACGGGGTATGCACACAATGGCTAAAAGATATAAGGTATTTTCTCATTTGAAGCGGAGGGGGATTCAGATTGCGCTGCTTCAAGAAACACACTTAACCCAGTCTGAAGGGCTTGCTCTGCAGAAAAGGTGGAGAGGCCAGACATACTATACCTCTTATTCTGCATTTGCCAGGGGTACTTTGATATGGATCGGAGCTGGGGTCCCATTCCAACTTTTGGACAAGCTCATAGACCCGGAGGGTCGTTTTGTAGCAATCCGAGGGCGATTGGAGGGAAGGGATCTGGCGTTGATTAATGTCTATGCCCCGAACGGGGATCAGGGGGAGTTCTTCACTCGCTTATCGGGCCACTTGGCCACCTATATGCAGTTCCCCCTCGTGATGGGGGGCGATTTTAATTGTGTGGCCGATCCCTCTAGAGATCGCTCCCACCCCCCGTTACACGATTCTCCGTTGATGAGAGTAGCAAGATTATTTTCTTCCTGGCAGGCGAGTTGGGGACTTGTGGATGTCTGGAGAAAGCTGCACCCGGGGGCCAGAGACTATTCCTTCTTCTCCCCTTGGCACGAGCTCCATGTCCGTTTAGATGTGTTTTTCTGCTCGCCAGACATTTCCCCTCGAGGACATAATGTTGAATACCTGTCCCGCACTATCTCCGATCATAATCCTCTTTTATTGGAGATAGGCTGGGGTTCACCCCCTTCCCGCATCCCCACCTGGCGGCTGAAGATTGAATCTCTAGAAGACAAACCCTTTCAGGAAGAGTTAAGACAGCATATTGTCCATTACTTTATAGATAATGAGGCTTCGACAAATAACCCATTGATTGAATGGGACGCTTTTAAGGTGGTAGTGCGAGGGCGCTGTATTGCGGGTGCTGTGGGGGTCCGAAGGTCTTTACTTAGGGATACTGAAAAAGCAGAGAGTGAACTGCGGGAGATGGAGAAAAAAAGGCCTGAAAATCCGCTCCTTCAGCCTTCTATCTTAGAGCTTGGAGCAACGGTGGCTGACTGTGTGGAGCGCCTTAGATGTTTTGACTACCAAAACTATATTACACGGGCACATGAGGAGAGAGACAAAGCAGGTCGGATGTTAGCTTGGGTGGTATCGCAAACACATAAGACGTCGCCCATCCTGGAAATGATCTCGGAGGATGGGAATTCCCTTTACGGGCAGGAGCAAATTAACTCTCACCTGATGGCCTTTTATGAACGATTATATAAAAGCACTCTCTGTACAGACGGTAGCTCTATCGATAATTATGTATCTGGACTGCAGTTGCAGACACTGCCGCCAGATGCTACACCACAACTTGAGGGCCCCATTACACAACCAGAGATTCGGAAGGCCATTAGTGAGCTATCGAGGGGAAAGACTCCGGGTACAGATGGTCTCCCCATCGAATTCTATGCCGCATATATAGATCAGTTAGCTCCTAGACTCGAGATTCTATATCAATCTTCCAGAGATAGGGGAATCTTACCGGCAATAGCGAGGGAGGCAGTAATAATACCCTTGCTTAAAACAGGAAAAAATCCAACGGAAGCTGGGGCATACAGACCTCTATCCATGCTGAACTTGGACTACAAGATCCTCAGTAAGGTTCTGGCCACTAGACTGCTCCCCCACATGACAACACTAATTCATACTGATCAGGCGGGGTTCATCCCGGGGCGCAGCACAGCGGATAACATACGCAGATTTATAGCAGTCATGAATGATCGAAAATCGTCCAGCTCAGCCCCCGGAGTCCTCGCAGTCGATATAGAAAAGGCCTTTGACAGCTTGGAGTGGTCATTCCTTTATACAGTGTTGTCCCATCTTCGATTTGGACCGGAATACATTGCCTGGGTCAGACTGCTGTATACTAAACCCATTGCTAGAGTACGTACGGGACGGATCATATCCAACCCCTATGTCGTTGAACGGGGTACCAGACAGGGATGCCCCCTATCGCCGCTGTTGTTTGCACTGGCTATGGAGCCGTTGGCGGCGGCGGCGTGGGGGGGAGAGGGGGCCCTGGTATAGTGGCAGGGGACAAGAGACATCAAATAGCGTTGTATGCAGACGATCTATTGATTTTCCTAGACGATATACACAGAAACCTACCCCGGGCCCAACAGTTGCTTTCGCAGTTTGGTGAGCTTTCTGGTCTACGGGTGAATTGGGGTAAGACCGGCTTGTTTCCTTTGAATGCTACAGTAACACCTCCATTAGAATTGGGAAATGTCCAGTGGGTTCCAAGATGCCTCTCATACTTGGGGGTCAAGGTTTTTCACGACCCACAGGATATAATCGACAGCAATATTGGAGGCGCACTGAGTTCTACCCGATCCAACATGGCTTTTTGGCGAACCTTGCCTTTATCTGTGGCGGGGAGGGTAGCCATCCTTAAGATGGTGGTACTGCCTTGTCTCCTGTACTATTTCACAGTCCTGCCGGTATGGGTTCCTAAGGCCATATTTACAGAACTGGAGACCATAGTCATAGCATTTATCTGGGGAGACAGTCGAAAGCGAGTTGCTCTGTCCAAACTTCAGAGGCGTTCAATAGATGGTGGCCTAGCAGTCCCGGATTTTGAGGCTTATTACTTGGCAGCGCAACTTCAATGGTTGGCACAATGGATATCCAGCAGGGCTGCAACAGGGTTGAGGGTTAAGGCGTTTACTCCCCCAGAAGCTAGATTATACGAACTGTTACTAGGGTACCCGAGTATGGGGAAGAATGACTCCCCTGAGTTTAAAGTCCTTACGCGATGTTGGAGGAGATTTTTGCGTAAAATCAAAGTAAGGGCTCCTTACTCCCCGGACCTGCCCCTCATGTCCTTAAGGGCTTTACCTCATCGTGGAGACTGGGGCGGCCTCCGGTCCTGGGTGGAAGCTGGGATACAGTCGGTGGGAACACTGTTTAGGGAAGGAACACTGATGTCATTTGAAGCACTGCGGTCACAATTTAATCTACAGAGGGGACACTTTTTATTATTTGGTTCTGTGGCGGCTAGTATCAGAAAACATTGGTTAACAGGAACTGGGGGGCCCGCAACACAAACAACCTGTACATATTTGGTGACCTCTTTGGGGGCCTTTAGAGCAGTTTCTAACCTTTACAACAGAATTCGGGAGGATATGGCCACACCTTTGTCTCAGCTCAAATTGTCCTGGGAGGTAGACCTGGGCACAGCTATATCCGACGAGGATTGGGAGCGTACGCTTGGTGGTTTCCCTAAGATGACTCGCAATGCCAGATTTAAGCTTATTAATTTTTATGTCCTACATAGGGCTTATCTCACTCCTGAACGGATCAGCAGATACTTTGGGGTGGAGGGATTGGGATGCCCGAGGTGCGGGTTGGAGAGGGCTGAATTTGGACATATGTTCTGGAACTGCCCTGTTGCGGAGGGATTTTGGGCAGGGGTGTGTAGACTGGTGTCTGGAGCGATGGGAAGAGAAGCCCCTTGCACGATAGGGCAATGTTTGCTAGGGTGGTTTCCACGCACGGCTAAGTACAAAATAACCAACAGATTCAGGGATCTGGCCTTCGTGTTGGCCAAGAGGGAAATAGCGATATCCTGGAAAAAGCCGATTGGACCAAGATTGTCCCAATGGTCCAGAGAGCTAATTAGATGGGCTGGATGTGAGAGCTCTGTCCTTCATAGTGAGGAGAGAAGGGGTAGGCGGCCCCTGGGGGCGGCACAATGCTGGGATGCACTACTTGATTCCTTTAAAGAAAAAAGCCGGGTTGAACCAGTCCCCCTGTGCGAAGGGTGATAAGATGCCATTTTGAAACTGTCAACAGTCCCAACAAATAGTTGCAGTGCAAGATGACCCAGAGGTGAGATTCTAGGTGTAGGCTATTCGGAGAACCACGTACACGTTAAGAGCAGAGGGCTGACTCCTTCATATCACATCTACACACAAAACGACAATCTAGGCATACTACTAGTATCATCACTGGGGGGAGGGTACAGTTGGGGAGGTTGAGGGAGGGGGAGTAGGGTAGATAACATGACAATAGAATGCTAGTTAAGTGAGAATAAGTAGGTTGGAGATCACTGGTCTTATGAGTATGTAAAAGTTGTTTTTTTAATTTTTTATTGCTATGTACTCACAAGTGTTGAATTTCCTACTTATTGCCGTTAAGAAATGCAATAAAATTTGTTTACAAAAAAATGTGAGGAAAAATGTCTGTTGAGATGACTAACGTATTTACTTTTAAGATCAGCATCAGCTGGCTAGCTGATTCTAAATTGTTCTCTGCCATCCTCACCAACGAAGTCTAATGAACAACTAGAATCCTTACCTTCTCTAGTGGTGACAAATGTGAAGAACACTATGTTGCTGAAATAGCCTGGTGGAGAATGCATTAAATTAACCAAATGAGGACTTTAATATTGTCATTAAAATTATGGAAAGTGCGCGAAAAAAGTAAAAATGAGGACTCATTTTAACTAACTTCTTAAATATAATTCTCATACATGTTAGAAAAAAAGTCTGGTGTGCTGAGTGAATTGTCCCACAGCAGCAGTCTGTTAGTTGATTTCTCATTGTTCTACTGTAGCTTCACCACAGAGTTCCAATGAACAACTTGAGTGCTGACGTACTTACATGGCAAAAGGGAGACACTTGTAGAACGACATGCTGCTTGGATAAGAGTGTTTGAATTTAAAGGCTTTTCTATCGAGCAGGCTGAATTAAATAATAAGCAATAGGAGGCTAATGCAGATGTGAAACCAGATGTTTTGAAAGATGTGTGGGGAAGTATTGGTTTTCTAGTCATTTATGGCATAATATTTTTTAAAGGGATGAACACAATTAATGAAAGAGATCCCTACCGAAGTACAGCTTCCCCTTTCCCCGTTTCCTCAGACTGCTAAAATAATAACACTTTGGTAGACATATAATGGTTTTAGAATCTTTTATTTAAGTGCATGACAGATTATTTTTAGTAGTACAGGAAGCTATGTGCAGATAAATTTCATATTTAAAATTAATAGATTTGTGAAAGTATGGGTAGTAAAAAACTTTGAATGAGTTTCTGTTTGGACATTTTGGGGCATTATTATAATGGTTTTGTGTCACCCTTTTGTCACTCAGCAGGGTGCAGGTGCAATGCAAAACCTAGAATGACATTTATCAAGCCCACTCCGCGAGCCACACGCTAGACCCCGTCTCCTCCTCCAGCAGCCACATCACCTTCAGCCATAGCACCGAACACCACTGGACCGACCACTGCTGCGTCCACTTCACCTTCCAGAAACCCACCACTCACCACCACCCACAACAGATCACTATAGACCAGCTGATCGCCACCCTTGCCCGGGCCGCCCCACCCAGCACCACCGACCCCAACACAGCCGCCCTCAACCTCAGACAATGGATAGACGATGGCGCCAACACCCTCACTCTGCTCAGGAAACCCTTCAACAACCACACCAGCAATAAGGCCATCTGGTTCACTGCCGACCTTCAGGCCTCCAAGCAGGAGTGCTGAAAAATTGAGAAGAAGTGGCGCCACGAACAAACAGAGAGCAACCACACCGCCCTCGAGATAGCCATGCGCAAGCACCACCAGCTCATCCGGCCCACCAAGAGATCCTTCTAAAAGGATTGCATCGACAACAACACGCACAACAGCAAAGAGCTCTTCAGCATCGTCAAGGAACTCGCCAACCCCAGGTCCTGCTCCATGGACCCCCCTCCTTCGCAAGATCTCTGCGACTCCCTCGCCACCTTTTTCCACCGCAAGATCAAGGACATCCACAACAGCTTCAACTCCTCGACCCCCACGACCACTGAGGCCACCACTAAACCCAATGCACCCAGCAACACCAACCTCCTGGTCTCCTGGACCCACATCAATAATAAGGACACCATCAAAAGCATGAGCACAATCCACTCCGGATCACCCTCTGACCCCTGTCCCCACCATGTCTTCAACAAAGCAAGCTCCATCATCGCCCCCCAACTCGTATGATCATCAACAGTTCCTTCAAGACCGCCACCTTCCTGAAGAGTTGGAAGCACGCCGAAGTTAACGCCCTTCTAAAGAAACCCAAAGCAACCCCGGAAATCTCAAGAACTACCGGCCCATCTCCCTCCTTCCCTTCCAGGCGAATGTCACGAGAAGATCGTCAACGGCCAACTGACCCGCTTCCTGGAGGACAACAAGACGCTGGACACCTCCCAATCCCGATTCCGTAGGTACCACAGCACAGAGACCACCCTCATCGCCGCAACCGACGACATCAGGCCCATGCTCGAAGAAGGCGAAACCGCAGCCCTCATCCTCCTGAACTTCTCAGCTGCCTTTGACACCATCTGTAACCACACCCTCCGCACTCACCTCCACAACGCAGGGATCCGCCACAAGGCCCTGGGCTGGATCACATCCTTCCCCTCCGGCAGAACCCAGAGAGTCCACCTCCCTCCCTTCCTTTCTGAAGCCACCAAGACCATCTGCGGTGTTCCCCAAGGATCCTCTCTCAGCCCAACCCTTTTGAAAATCTACATGGCACCGCTCGCCAACATCGTCCGATCCCACAACCTCAACATCATCTCCTACGCCGGCGACACCCAGCAGATCCTCTCACTCACCAAGGACCCCGCCACCGCCAAAACCAACCTCCACGACGGACGACATGCCATCGCCAACTGGATGGAGTAGAGCCACCTTAAACTGAACTCAGAAAAGACAGAGATCCTCATCCTCAGCTCCAAATGCTCTGCATGGGACGACTTCTGGTGGCCGGTCACCCTAGGAACCGCACCAACTCCCACCAACCACTCATGCAACCTTGGTTTCTTCCTAGACTCATCGCTCACCATGACCCAGCAAGTCAACGCCTTCTTCCTGCTTCAACACCCTCCGCATGCTCCACAAGATCTTCAGATGGATCCTCACTGAAACCAGAAGGATGGTCACCCACGCCCTCGTCAGCAGCAGACTGGACTACGGCAACGCTCTCTACACTGGAACCACCGCCAACCTCCAGAAAAAACTGCAACTTATACAGAACGCCTCCACAAGCCTCATCCTATGCCGCAACCACATCTCAGCCCACCTCAGAAACCTACACTGGCTCCCCGTCAACAAGAGGATCACCGTCAAACTCCTCATCCACGCACACAAAGCTCTCCACAATGCTGGCCCTGCCTACCTCAACGAGCGACTCACCTTCCACACTCCCAACCGCCAACTCCGCTCCGCCAATCTCGCCACCGTCCCTCACATCCACCGAACTAAAGCCAGCATCAGATCTTTCTCCAATCTCGCCTCCAAGACCTGGAACTCCATCCCCGTCCTCCTACGACAGACCCAGGACCTCCTGACCTTCAGGAAACGCCTCAAGACCTGGCTGTTCGAGCAGCAGCAGTTCTCCCCCGCATCAGCACCTTGAGACCCTAGCGGATGAGTAGCGCGCTTTACAAATGATTGATTGATTGATTGTTTCAGAGTGACATTCCATGGGTGGAGCATGGGTGTTCTCACACATCCATCCATGGAATTTGGCACATTTCCAGGTTCACCATTGGTGGTGTACCTGGGTATGTGCCAAAATGCTACGCCTCCCCAAAGAGGCATAATGAGGAGAAATATGCTTTATACGTTTTTTCAATTTTCAATATGTGCTGCATTTTGCATCACACACATAAAGAGGAAAAAGAACCAGAGGATTGTTTTTGTGCACAAAGGTGTCCCTTCTTCCTCAATATCAATTACTATCTGAAAGCACTATGTGACCATTCAAAGGTGGAATGCAGTACTTTACACATTATCCTGAAAAAGTAAAATAAGATAATTATAAAATAAAACCATTAACATGCTTGCCTCTCTTCTATACATTGGCAGTCCTAACTCCACCTGTAGTTCTGCTTTTACCTTATCCTTTTTAACAGGGACTCCATGAGGGTCTTGGTTATTTGTTACTTTGTTAAATAAATGCCAAAAAAATACAACATCTACAATAGTGAAAATATGCTAAAAGTAGAATTTGTTTAGTAAAATGTGACCAAAACATAGAGGAATCATTTTTTTTTCCAGATAGACAAGAACCTCCACCACCATCCTCCAACCCTGCACTCACCACCAACTCAGACTACCAACTGCGGAACAACATTCAGCAAATGCTTCCAAAACACCCTAGCCTACCCTATTCGTCTAGATCTCCAACCACTACAGGGTAGACATCTCCACACAGCCTTCTGTTAAAGAAATCATGGCACCATTGGCCCTAGCCACCCAGTTCTACAGAGAGTGAGCTGCAATGATACTGATGAATGAACTCATGCTCATGAGAATCGATGAACGTCAATCATCTGAAATCTGTTAAGCTCTATTAATTACCTCAGTGAGGAAGTTCCCCTACTATCCCAATCCAAGGATAGGCTCTCTGATTTGTACAACCCTCAAGTGCGCCTACTTCATAAACCTCTAATACCAAATATACTTCTAACATTTATGACCTGAATAAGTGCACTCCTTTCATACTCACAAACACCTGCATTATTGAGGACACCATACGTGGTCTCAGCGCTATCCTACTAACTGCAAAATCTTGAATAGAAATCATTAGAAGGTCAGATTGGTGTGGGCTTGAAAGGCATTATTGACTAAAACACCATCATTTTCAAAATTATGAATAGTTACAATTGTTAAAGTGTTTAAACACTCTTGGGTAATATATTGACATATCACATCTTTCACTGGCAATCTCAGCTTCTAGCCTCCAAATGAGTGCCACTGCACAGATAGCACAACATATTTTTTATTTCTCACCCATGTTTGTAGGGAAAGGCAATTGTTGTATTACCTACCAAGTACAAAACAGCAATAAAACGTTATCAAAAAGATTTGAAAAAGGCACAGACAAAGTGCTTTGAAGAAATTGTTTTAAATGCCTCAAACTACAAAAGAGTACTTTTTTATGATTGTGAAGGCAAAGAATACAGACAAGTCAGGCACAAGTCTTCTGCCATTGACAATAGCTAGATGTAATGAATTAGCCAACCTTCTTTCAGGAAAAGGTCCTAAAAATCTATAGCCCTCTCTTGGCTAATCGGGAAGATCATACTCAGGAAATAGTAAGGCAGGAATCATCTTCGAACATTAGTTCACTTAATATGATTCCTGAGTTGGTAGAGAAGAGGGTACAGGAAATTATTAAAACAGTAATATCTGGTTTGCCTTTGGGCCCAGCTCCTTCACAGATCTTAGGGGAATGTGTAGGTATACTCCTTACAAGTATAAAAAAAATCTTAAACAGGTCTCTGACGCTGGGAACAGTGCCCAGTAAATGGAAACATGCTGTTATTAGACCACTGCTAAAAAACCTCATCTAGATCCATTAGATACCAACAATTACCACCTTATTTCACTTCCTCCAGTTTTAAGAAAGATTCTGGAGAAACATGTTAACTAGACCTTATCTAACCATCTGGAAGAGAACCAACCTCTACATTCCTCGCAGAAGGTTTTTAGAGCTCAGCATAGTACAGAATCAGCATAACTGGTGGTCACGGAGGAACTTATAGGAATTCTGGCCCAGAGAGCAGCAGCCGCTATAATTCTGTTAGGTATTAGCACAGATTTCAAAAATGTGAACCATAGGTTTTTGGCTTAGAGACTAAAAGAGATAGATGTGAAAGATAAGGCTTTGAAATGGATGCAATCTTTTTTAGAAGAATGAAGTGATTTGTGCTTTTCAGATATGATGGCCTTCAAATGTGGAGTACCTCAGGGATCCGTACTTAGCCCCACCTTTTTAAATATATATCAAAGACCTTTAGCCAACATTGTGATTGAGCATAGACTATCTGTTGTATCATATGCATATGATACCCAACTGGTGGTATCATTTGCAAAAGGGAAAGACTTGGCCAGCTGGCAGTTAGCCTTATGCTTAGAGTGTGCGGCCAAGTGGATGGCAAATCGCTGCCTTAAGCTTAATGGAGAGAAAACCAAAGTGATGTTTCTGGGAAATAATCCACATGCAAACATGGTTTGAGGATGGCCTGATGGTTTAGGTGACTCCTACGCCCCTCATAAAAAATGTAGGCATGTGGCTGAATAATGCCCTTATGATGGATGCACAGGTAACAAAAGTGTCCCCTAATTGTTTTGGCATATTAAGGACAATAAGGAAAATCGTTAAACTACACTCAGAACACTCAAGAAGGACAGTGGTACAGGCCCTAGTAATTTTGCGCCTGGACTATGGAAACTCTCTATATACTTAGGCTCTCCAAAATATGTTATGAAAAAGCTGCAAGTAGTACAAAATGCAGCAGCCAGAATGTTATTGAAAAACTCTAAACCAGAATCAGCTAAAGAGGCACTGAAAACACTACACTGGCTACCTGTTGGAGTTTCAAACCTTCAGTTTAGCGCATAAACTGATTTATAATAAAGGCCTGCAGAGACTGAGAGGCATATTGTCGTCCTACCATCCTACTAGACCACTTAGATCAACTCAGGGGTACCTTTTTAAGGCCCCAAGAATTAGGAAATCTAGATAGAGAGAGATCCTTTTTCTATCTTGCCCTGCAATTGTGAAACTCCCAACTGGCAAAGATAAGATCGACAACTGAGGAGCCAGGATTTAGGAACATGATAAAGACCTGGTTCTTTCCATAATTTTCCACTCTGCCAGTAGACGATTTTTGGTCAGGCAGGAGAATTTACAAGCTGGCCCTTTCCTCATTTAGCACTGTAAGACCCTAGGGTAACAATGCACTTTACAAATTCACAAACATTAACATAAACATGGGTTCGTTTTGTAGACTATTCCTCTTGCTTGTCAACTGCTCTTCACAAAAAGGCTGTCGCTCTGTACCTGATATGTTTCTTAATTACAAACATCTGCATCTCAAGTTGCCAATGCTTCTCTTGGAGAACGCTAGGCTCATCCACTTCTATATCACTGATAAATAGCAATCATTAGGCCCCCCGATCCACCTGCAACAAGAAGACCCACACTATAGCCCATACTACCAATCCCCTTACTCCATTGGGTTTCGTAATTACCATACCCAAGCCATTCCAGGAAAATGAGATCCACAGCATCTTCAAAGCAACAGTCTTTACTAGTTTAGATCTTAAAGGTCTCTTAAAATCTAAGAAATAGAAACCTACATTTGAACCTGCTAACATGGTCTATACTCTGTCTATAATTATTTTATTATAGGAGAAACAGAAGCAATGGTTTTTCCACTGTATTTGACACCTCCTTCACAAATCATAAGACTTTCCATTAAAACAAATTCTAAACCAGCTCCTTCTTGAAGGGTCTTCTGACTCCCACATTTCTGTGGTCTTTTAAACTGTCCTAGGGGGAAATTATTCCCTATTTGTGGGGTGCAAATATTACTTGAGCCCACTTTGACATTCCCTATGCAACTGGAAAATTAGGTTGTTTTGTGTCTGGCAAAAATAGAAAAAGAAATAAGTGGGAGAAATTCTCTCTGTGAGGTGAACTCAGATGCTGCTGGCAGTATGGTTCCAGAAACTGTAGATTTAATTCAGTTCTGCAAAAATGCAAAAATAACGCAGTCAAAATATGGATTACTAAAATATTGTGAAGGTAAACAAATACTGATAAGTATGTTGCAAACAACTTCACGTATATGCCTCTGTATTGATTGCCAATATTTTGATGACAATGTGACATACAACAGCTAGTGGCATATAATATTGAAAATTATAAACATATTATTATACAATAAATAGATAGATAGATAGATAGATAGATAGATAGATAGATAGATAGATAGATAGATAGATAGATAGATTCCTCATGAATATTCAATGTGCAGAGATTTAGCACTGATGCTTTTCATGCTTGCCCCTCATTTAGTTATTGGCAAAATGTTGGTTTAGCAGAATTCATGATCAGTAAATAAATTACACCACGTTTTTCCACACTACAGCATTTTGACATATCACCTCAGTAGAATGTTGGCAGAAATAGTGTGGAAAGTAAAAGAAAATTCCCAAATAACTGAGTTAACTGGATTTTTGTCCATTATGCATCATTTGAGAAACATCTCAGATATTACCGATAGTCAAAGCGGTAGTGCCACAGGACGTGATCCTTTACGGTGTCACCTTCTGAGAATCCTGCAGATGTTTTAAATAAGATTGTTGGAAGCATGTGCAGTAATGATTGGTAAGAATATAATTTCCACTGGTTATCTCCTGAATTACTGCAGCCGTATGGAAGTGCAGCAGAACCAGCTGGCAGTAATCACGTTACAGTAGCAATGATAGCCCAGTATTTAGCAGCTCATTTCTAAATTAGAGGCTGTATTTTGATCTAGGCATGTTATTAGAAGACAAAACTCACACAAAACGTTATTTTCTTTTGTAACTCTGCCATCTTTCTCTGGCATCTAGTGCTGCTGGAGACAACCCTGACAATTATCAGGTGATGCATGGTGTTACTAGGATGACTCATGGTATTAGCACTGCATCACCTCAAAACACTGGAAATGCATTGACGATAGTCCGGATGATAGAATTTGTCCTGAAGGCTCATTGTATAACATTTCTTCTACTCTGCTCCATCACAAGCACCTCCAGTTAGTACTGGCAATCCCATTCATTTTGTGACTGGCAGTGCTTCTTGTAGTTGAAAATCATTTGAGTAAAAATGTGGAAATAAGTCTCTACTAATTATTCCCCATCGTTAGCCGACATCTTTGAATACAGCAGTGTTGACTGCTGGCAATGGCATTGCCACCACTGCCATGACAGCTCCATTTGCAAGCAGTTCCTAAACAAATCTATTATCTCCTGACACTGTTTTGTTTGGTATTAGTCTAGAAAATAGTGGGATCAGTTAAATGACAATTGTAAATAACAAGGGTTGTTTCACATCAGTGAGTTTAAGGGGCATCTGATCGCCATAAAGTGCAACTCTCACATTGCCTATGATGTCACTTGGAACCCTTTGGTAGAAAAATGCCATGTTAGTTGACAGCTATTCATTAACAATTCTTTGTTATCTGCAATTCCCAAATCTGCAGGTGTAGAGGAGTCACGGGGGATCATAACATAGCCTCACTCCCTCTTCCTTTTCTAAAGTACTTGATATCCTGCCACCCTTCTTCACACTCCAAGGTTATCCCTCCTTTGCCCAATCTAAAAACAACCTGGTGCATTGCCAATTTCCCTCACCATTTTCAAAAGAACCCTCTGCTCCACACCTAACTTAAAATAAATGCTACCGAAGCACTGCTCCAGTTCCCAGTTATGCTTCATCATTCCCTCCTCTCACACTCTCTAATTAAAGAGTCTAAAATGCAGCCCCCTTCCTACTGCTTAGACAAATCTTCCACGTCCCACATACAATCTAAAACAAATGCCTGCAGTCTTGCTACTCTTGAAAATATGATCCCCTAAACCTTCTTCCCTGATACAAAAATGCACCTGCCTTCTTGTTATTCTCCCTCACTAGCATGTACTCTTTCCCTCTCCCGCTTTATCCAAAGACATGCTCTAGTCTTTTGGTTGAGGTGAGAGCTGGTCTGGCATGGACATTTGCTCTTTGTGAGGAGTACATTAGTACAGTGGTGGCTGCTCTGCATGGGCAGAGGAGTGTCACCCCCCCCCGCCAGTAGCAACAGTTGCAAAACCTTTTAAAGAAAACAATTATAAACAGCGTTTGTTATCGTTTTCTTTAAAAGGGGCGGGCCACGAGGGTGACGTGCACTGAGGGGAAGTGCTCGGGCTAGCCAAACACACATGTGCTGTAAGCTGTCTCCAGCCTGCGAGCTGGAGAGAGCCTGCACAGGCTCCCAGGCTGCCTGGGAGAGCCCTGGCTGGGCACTCCCAGCCAAACCTGATGCTGCTCTGGGCATGGGCAGCATTAGGATTGGCCGCAGGGCAGGGTGGGACCCTGTGCCTGCAGCAGCGACGAAGTACAGAGGAGTGCGAAGCGGGACCGCACCAAAGAGGTAAGTGTTTTTCAGGGTTTTAAAAAATGTTATTTTATTTTTCCGCTGCTCTCCCCACCCGAGCGCCTCCTCCCCACCCGCCCCTTTTGCGGCCTGCGAAGCTCTACTGCATTAGTGTGGCCTCTATCTCTCTCTCAGTCGCTGATGAGCACATGCGGACTGCTGACATGGAATATGGCAATTGGTGGCATAAGATCACGTCCCATATTACCCTGTCTCCAGAGAGACTCTGGAGACATGAGAGAGATGACAGAACCAGCTCAATGGCTTCAGGAGTTATTCGCTGCTCTAATGTGTGAACAATAAAACGTTTTACGTTTTTCACTGCACGAATGTCAAATAAGTGAATAACTGGGTTTAAAAGCTTGTGTTCTCTCTACTGCTTTGCTATGGAAGCCACATTTAATCATGCACTAATAACACAATTGCCTCTTTAAAGGCAATCTGTTCCAAGCATTCTAGTTACTGGATGAAAATTGCAGTTTTTAAAGGAAGTACAATTGGTTTCTTCAACATTTTAACAATTTTAAGTAATTGTATTTCTAAGCTAAATGTCCCTTGTATCTTGCATCTTGCTTTCCAAAAGTAAAATGAAACCTACAGATGTCTTTTTATATTTCTTTTTATGACTGTATTTATTATTGGACTGATGGATTATTGAACAGGATGCAAACAAGTGTTTGCAAATCGTGGGAAAGCATAATGACTCCATGGTTGTGCAAAAGGCCATTTATTAGGACAGGATTCCCATAAACAACATAACATATATCAACAAAAACCACTTGAACTTATTAACATTGCAGCTGTGTCTTTTTGTTATCCACTCTTTCCCCTTCTCACCACATAATGCCTTACGCATTCTATTGCCATTAGTCCCCATCACTTCCTCCCATTGCCATTGTCTTCCTCTCTACCTTTCCAAACATCCTTCAAACACCACTTAATTTGCCTGTTCCAGCGAATCTACCCCTGATCTCCTTTCACCTGCACTCCTTCTTCCTCCTCATGAGGGGTGGATCCGCCCGCATCTGACTCTCCACCCCGATGTATTGCTTACCTCTCTCCCTCAGCCTGTCCTAACTTGGCAACCTACACCCCACCCCCATCCTGAATCTGCAGGGTGGGTGGGTGGTAAAGCTCCGTGCACCACACTGCCTGAGAGCCGGACGAGCATGTCACTTCCTCCTCCGGCTCCCTATAACCTCTTAACCCAAGTGACCTCCACCTCCTACCCAGGCCAATCCTGTCATCCCTCCCGCTTCCCACAAAACATCCCAGGGGAGAACTAGACAGCATCCACCTACCCCAGGACCCCTCCATCATGGGAAAGCATCATGATTCCATGATTCTGCAAAAGGCCATTTATAATGACAGGATTGCCATAAACAACATAACATATACCAACAATGGCCACTTGAACTTATTAACATTACAGCTGTGTCTTTCCATTATCCCTGCTTTCACCTTCTCAACGCATAATGCCTCATGCATTCCATTGCCATTCGTCCCAATCACTTTCTCCCATCGCCATCGTCTTCCTCTCTAACTTGCCAAACATCCTCCAAACACCACTTCATTCGCTTGTTCCAGCCAATCTACCCCCAGATCTCCTTTCGCCTGCACTCCTTCTTCCTCCTCCTGAGGGGTGGATCTGTCCACATCTGACTCTCCACCCCCGATGTATCACCACCCAGAAAAACCTTTAAGCATGTTTTTCTGCCCCACCCTTGGATGCCGTCACAACTGCAACACCACCATGCCCACTGGCTTTTCACACCATACTTTTTTGTTCCACAACCTTGCAATCACTTCCCTGAGTTCCATAATGTAGTAACCATAACCCAAATCTGAAAGGTGAACCCCATCATCCAGAAAAAGTGCCTCTACCTCTTCCCATGAGCCACCATTTTCACTCCAGGGCCTGCACAAAAGACCCTCATCACCCTGTTAACCTTCTTACGAGCCTTGTCAATCACGATGCATTCAACTACACCCCTCCACTGCCTGCAGGCCACACATTCTGTCCACACTAGACAAGTTCCATGCAATTTACGAGTCAGTATCTCCAGATCCCGCTGCATGTGCTGCAGTAGTGACAATCCTGACAATTGCACCAAATCATTCTCTCCCAGATGAGCTAGTAACATGTCTGAATAGCCTCTCCTTGGCAGCAATGATGCCAGAAAAGGGAGCAAACTTCCCCATCTCATACCCCACTCCCCCAACCATAGCACCGCATCCTATTTGCTTGGCAGTCCTAAGTCACATCCATAATTCTGCTGCTCAGCATACTTTGCCGCCCAGTGCACAAAGGAGTGTCCCTCTATCCATGTCACTTCCTTGCTGCTCAACGGGCCTCTCATAGATCCTAGGGAAAAAGAAAAAAGGTTAACTAACCTCATTCCCCCACACACCGCTTTTCTCCCCACTCCCCCATCCCCATTCACCCAATTACTTCCAAATGTAACGCTCACTACATCTCAACTTCCAGCTCCCAATCTGGTGAATCCTTGACGGTCCCCACTGCCAGTGCGCCGCCAGTGCGCCGCTGATGTCGCAGCCTAGATCCAAAAGGAATGGGTTCCAAACGAAGCAGGCTCCCAGCATGCCACCGACACAGCCTTGCACAGCACAGCCAACAGCTGAAAAGCAGTGACCTTACTACAATTTTGATGACAAAAAACAGCCCCCTGACTGCATCCCCGCCATGCCAGAAAAACCTGCCATTCTTTCACAGGGCATGTCAACTCACACCCTCCTTCGTTCAACCAAATCCATTTTCCTCTCCCCACCTGATCCATCTTAGACCTTCGCAACCATATGCCAACACGTCTAGCCTCCAAACGCACCTCATTGCTCCTGATGCCTTCCCCAAGCCCCAGACCCAAAACCTCTGACACTCTGAAAGCCCCAAAAAACATCCAAGTCATACACACCTGGAAAACTGCCACTTCAAACTTGTCATGACAACACCCTTCCAAACAGCCCAAAACATCCACTAACAGCTCAAATGCTACTGCTTTCCTCAGCCCCCCGAAACCCGGTGTTTCCCTACCTCAACCCTTCAGGACCCTCCCCAACATCTTATCTCCTGCAGGGTCAAAGCCCCACCACAGTTTTCTGTAAAAGGACACACCAGCCAGCTTGCCCACTATCATCGCCAGAGACAGCCCCTTATCTATCAAACCCAAAACATACAGCATAACAGATTCTTCCCTGTCATGTCTGTCCATCAATGACACATGCCCCGCTGTCTCCTGGAACTTCATAAAATTCATCCATGCCAGCTGCTATCTCCTTCGAGTAGAGTCGGTTAAAGACTCCTCCACCAGGCTAAGAACTCTCAAGCTCCCCTCTCCCAAATTCTCCAGGGACCAACATCTTGACCTCCTCCGCTCCTGGAGCCATACTGCAAAAACAGTGCCACTGTGAGCAATATAATGAGTCAGCTATAACATTGTTCAAATCCGGCACATGAGTCGCCCTAAAAACAATATTCCTGTGCATGCACAACAGCATAAAACGCCTCAGCAGCCACATAGCTCTCAGGTCGTGAGCCCTCTACTATTCACTAACTCCACTACCGTCATATTGTCCACATGAAACATCATAGTCCTGTTCTGCAACTCGTCCCCTCACACCGCCAATGCCTCCAGGAGGGGAAAATCCTCCGAAAATGCAATGCTCCATCCCTGCTGTAACCAAGACTGAGGCCAAGGCTCCGCACACCACCTGCTGTCCCAAAACAAACCAAGCCATGCGCCCCAGCTGCATCAAAGAAAATATGATCCTGCCACACCATCTTCTCTACTTGAAACCACATAGAAACTCCATTGAAATCATCAAGAAAAAAGTGCCAAACACCCAAATCCGCTCTCACTGTCATAGACATCCAAATCCTGTGATGCTGTAACTTTGCACCAGAAAGGGCCAAGCAAAGCTGTCTGCAAAACATCCTACCCCCCGTCCCACCCTGCAAGCAAAGGTCAAGAAACACAACAATTTTTGCATCTTCCAGAGCTCCATACGTCTCTCACCCATCACTTCCTCCAAACAGGCCAGAAACTCCACCACCTTCCGTCTGGGCAGGCTTGCAATCATGTGAACTGTGTGAAGTTCAATTCCCAGGCAAACAGCGTTGCACTAGGGTCTTCCGTCTTCTTTGGAATATGGCACCCCAAATTCAGCAGCTGTATCCTTAAACTGGTGCAGCGCCCTACCACACTCACCTGTACCTGCCTTACCGACAAACAAGAAGTCATCCAGGTAGTGCATAACCCCTACATGTCCTCTGCCCTTCACAAGGACCCATTCCAAGAAAGAGATGAATGCCTCAAAACATGCACAAGAAATTGCACAACCCATACGCAATGCCCTGTCAAGGTAAATAGCCCCATCAAACTGCATCTCCAACGAGGGAAAGTCCCCTGGGTGAATAGGTAGTAAATGAAACACAGATTTGATGTTGCATTTTGCCAAACAACGCCCCCTGCCCGCATTGGCGTACCGCCACTGCATCCTCCACTGATGCATATACACCACTCTAGTGTCTTCCGAAGCTAGGAAGTCATTGACCAATGTCCCTTCTGGCCATGACAAGTGGTGTATCAGCCTGTACTCCCCTTCCTGCTTCTTAGGCACTACTACCCCAATGGAGAAATCATGAGGTCCGACATGGGCCAGTCAAAGAAGGTGCCAGCAATCCTCTCCTCATTCACTTCTTTTCAGAATCTTTCTTTCGCTATCTCTGGTAGCTCCTTAGTTCATCACAAATTGTCAGCCCATCTATGACCCCTATGTCCCTTATACCCCAATCGAAAGCCTTCAAGAAACCCCCCCCTTCTAATCTCAATGCCACATCCACTGCCGGATACCATGCCAGCCATGGCAACATTGCCTCCAGTTTAACTGGCTTAGGAGCCCTTTGGACCAGCAGATCCCTGCTGTTCCCTTTCTCTTCTGGCCTTCCATTTCTCTGAGGGCTGGCCAGCATAAAGTATTTTGTAATGAGATGCCTACCCCCGCACTTGGAGCATTCATGCTTGAATCTACATGGAATTCTGTTGCAAAAGCCCTTGTTGTTGTTCCAACATACCACAGAGGTCCCCCTGGCTGAATTACTTCTGGCCTCCTCATTGACTGCACTACCCGCCCCCTGTTGGGTGGGGAGGGGCTGAAAGGACTTATAAGTAACAGGCAAGCCACTCGCTGTATGAGTGAATGCCGTAGATTGCATGGATGATTTCCACTGCATCCACAGCTCCGGATCTACATCACCCCACAGTTTGTCCATGTTGACACTGACTCGTGTCCTGAGCTCCTCATCATAGCTAAGCCATGCACACCTCCTAAAGTGCATCTGTGCCTTCCTAATAATGTCCATATATTTAAACAAGGTTATTGCCATGTCAGGACATTTATCACAATACACGCTGGCGAATATTAAAAATGCTGATGTCCAGTTTTCCATGGTAATAGGCACTCTGGGTCTCCATGCTAACTCCCATTCTTCCTCATTTGATCCTTCCTGGGCCTGGAAATCTCTGTGAAGAAGCTTAAATACATCCACATATTGGTGTTTCAAAATCCTATTCTTTGTTTTATTAGATAAATGGGACCCCAGCGGCATAGCCAGCCTCATATAGGGTAGTCGCTTCCTATGCCCCACTTCTTCCTTGTCCTCCTCAGTCTCGCCTGCGCCACTCACTGTCAGCTCTGCCGTGCTACCTTTCTCCCCTCCACCTATTTTTTCCCTGTTGCCCCTTGCAACCCAGACTCTTTTCCAATAACTCCGTCCTCCACACTAATGGACTTGAAAGATTTTTTTTATCAACCCCTCCCCTTTTGCATCCCACACAGCCCACCAATCATCCTTACATGCTGGGATACTGGCATTCTTCATCTGGCACCTGGCCGTCGATCCCATCAGTTTCTTCTGCCGTTCCGTGCCACCAATTTCAGCCGTTGTCTCCTGCAAAGTGGCTGCCCTCTCCGCTTGGCCCTCTTTCTCAGGCCTGAGCATGGTTCACTGACTATCCTGCCCTCCTCACATACCTCAGTTTCCTCCCATGCATCATTCTCATCATTGTATTCCTACTCCAGTTCATCCTGACACTCAAATGTATCAACCGCCTTCATGTATGTGGCCGTGGAAGGTCGCGGGGCCCATTCCCAGGGGTGCCCTAACCTCGGGCATCACAGGACGCCCACGTTCCTGACATGTAGGGAAGGCCTCATTAAACCCCCTCCTGTTTCTTCAGCTCAAGATCCATGGGCTGTCATAATCCCCGTAGGCAACACCATCATCTCATCAGCTTCTACCGTGCACCTTCAGCCACTGTCCATCTGGCCACACCAACCAGGGGTATAACCACCAAGAACTGATCCAGAAAACCCTTTTACTACCTTGGCCTGCAACCCATCCTCCCCTTCCACCGGTACCCACAGCAATACCCCAGCGGGCTATGACTTTCCACTTTGCTCTGATGACCACCTTTGCCCGGCGCCCCTTTCACCTTAACCGGCTGCACCTGTTCAGCCCCTTGATCCCTATCCCTGCACAACTTCTCCCGTAAAGCCTCTGTCTCCTCCACTGCCTTATGCTGCTCCCTGATCTTGTCTTCCAGATCCATCAACAGACCACTACCTCGTCCGCCCCCCAGATTAATCTGATCTCCACAGCTCCTGCCCACTGTCCCCCCACTACCCTGGCACCCCTTGGGCCCCTAGGGCACCAGGCTCTCACCTCCTCACCCTTTGCTACCCCCAGGCACTCCCACACCTTGCCTGACACCACCTCCTCCCTCCCCCACCTGCCTTCTCTTGAACCCCTGGCTTGGAGCATGGGCCACTGCACCTGGTGAACCCGTCTCCCTCCCACCCGCACTTAGGTCCAGGGGCCTCATCCACCCTGTGCTCTCAAGGTCCCTGGCGCCATGTCCTTGTCACCTCAGTGAAACCCGATCCAGAGAAGCCCCAACCCCCCCCCCACAAGGAGCCTTTTTGCCTATTCCACTGGGCCCAGCCTCTTCTTTCACCTCCCCCGCCCCCCATCTGGCGAAGGCTTCTACACAGTCCCACCACAGGGGTGCCCCCCACCCCAGGGGAAACTACCTTACCCTTCCCCGCTTTGACCCTGTTGCCACCTCTTCCTTTTGGGAGGCTACATGCTGTGACTGCAGCTGCCACGCCCCTAGAGGCCACCCAGGTCGGTCGCTCCATTCTGACCCCCACCTCCTCTAACACGCCAGGCTGCAGCAAATCTGTGCTCCCAGCTACCCCCAGAGTATGCAACACAGCCCTCACTGCTTCATGGTCGGGCCACAAAACCATTTCCAAGTCCGACTTGGACTTACAGTGCTGAGAGCATCGCAGATGTGTGACCACACTCACACATCACACAGGCCCGAGCACGTATCCCGTGCTTGCGTCTGCGCACACCATTCCCCTTGCTGCCCGAAAGGTGGGGAACAGCTGCCGACCCCACTAGAGCCGCAAGCCCAACACTGGCTCCCCGCAATCCCACTAACCTGCCACCTCTCCGGAGATCGCAAAAAAGCTCCATGAACTGCATTGCCCGAGAGATGGAAGACTCCATCACTTCCTTTCTCAGGCTCCCTAAAACCCCTTAACCTACATGACCTCCACCTCCTATCCAGGCCAATCCTGTCATCCCTCCCGTTTCCCACGAAAAGTCCAGGGGGAGGACTAGATTGCATCCACCTCCCCCAGGCCCCTCCATTGCCAACAACCTTGTTGTGACCTACCAAGCATATTGTGATGAAACTGATGTGCCAGGTAGTCGTACAGTCATTTGAATTCACATATAACTTTCTTTTTAAATAATAATGAGGCGCGGTTCATTTGGCAATCCTCTGTGAATGGCTATAATAGCTTGGATGGATGATTGCCAGGGACTTCAGACCTCCATCTCTGCATCCATATTCTGTCAATTTTTTTTTTAAACGCAGTCCCTATCCCTCATGGAAAGGCCGCTGTCCCTTTTGTACACCAACCATGATTTTGAAAATGGAAGCTGTCCAACAGGAGCACCACTCTCTATGCAAATGAATTAACACCACAGGTCAGCCACAAAACATTAATACATGCCATTTTTACTGAAAAACAAGACAACAATGTGATTTTTTTGGACCACCTATTTGACATTAGAAATGAGTTGCAAATTTACTTTTTTCATTGAACAAAAGTATTTTGAAGCTGCAAATCCAGTGATTTTGCCATCTGCAGGCGTTTTGATAGCAAACGACCTTTGTACCTCAGGTTTCATTTTTGTATAACACACACACATTCAACAATCTACTCAAGAGTGCTATTAACTCAGATGGTGACTGCAAACATAATGGATGATGTCACAATTTTTAAGGTATTACAAATAATTGTCTTTGACTTAATTTTCATAGTTTGAGATCAAGTTGACAAATCTGAAATACACCTTGTAACAGTAAAATATGTCAAAGCTTCTTAAAGTATTTTCTGCATTCCTTAAATGAATTCTAATTGTATAGCATATATATACTATCCAAATATTTCATATTTATAAACATCTACTTATTCCTTATATGTAGGCTTCTAAAAGTGTCTAAAAGATTCAATGCTTTGCACTAATAGGAATATTTCTAAAGTGTGAAGTGTGTAGTTTAGATTTGAATGTAGGCATTTTGTACACTTTTAAATCAATATTTAAATTATACACAGCAAAGTATGAATCTTATATTTGACAGTAAAGTAGGCCCATTTTCAGTAAAGCGAAGGAAATGATAGGACTGTGATGTTGCTTCCTGTGACATCAAGTTCTGAGTGGTGGGTCATCGTGCATATGGATAGAGAAAAAGGATCTTCGGATTGAATTGACGCTCAACATCAACAGATCAATAACATATCAGTAAAAATGAAGCACATTTTGCCCCACATGAATGACAGAGAGTGTTAGATTTGTAAACCAATAAAGTTTATTAGCAGATTAGCAAAGTTGTGGACTCAAATCAGTCTAATTAGTCAGAGGTTGATAATCACCGGACTACAGCATAAATCAATATAATCCAAGCAATCAGAAAGGCAATTATAAAGCCAAGTTATTTAAGTATTATTGTAAGCAAATCATGAAAGATTTGGTCCCCCATGAACCGAATTTTCCTCAGCTAATGTTTCAGAAGAGGGGTCAAGTTAGTTTAAGCAGCAGGTGTCAGCATATACACCCTACAAGGTAGAACTACATGAATGTTCCAATTAGACAGGGAGGACTTGTGCTTGCTCAAAATTGTATGAACAGAAATAAAAAAGGATACGGACATCTGCCTTCAAAGGCAGTCAAGAGTGACATCTGACAAGAGTGATATCTGACAAACATAGGGATGGACAATTAAGCATATAATTCAATAATCTAGGCACCCCTTACTAATCCCACAACGAGGGATCCAATTGAAACTAAAAGTTCCCAAACTCCTGGTTTCAGCCCTCTTCCTATGAATCGTACAATGAAAGAGTTTCAGCGTTGTGGTCTTTATAGGTATTTGACAAGCGAAGATTCATCACAGCCAGCCCATCTCATGCACAGGTATTTAATTTACTGTCCAGCTCTTTTAAAGATACATTCAATGAACTTCACAGAGAATATGACAATAACAGCACAGTTGTAATGAACATACAGTTGAAACGTGCCTCCTGAAATAAGAAAAGAATATGCATAGCATGCAGAAACACAACATTTCATTTAACATGAGGGATTTGAAATAGAGGCCTACAATGACCATGGCTAATTTAGCATGAACACACTCTAACTATGGTTACCTGTTCATATAAAATTCACTAATTATGGTCAGTCGAAAGATAAAATCACACTTGAATATAAGTGATCAATGATTATATGTAAGATGCATTAGCATGTCATCAAGCAAGAATCAAAAATAGTGACAAAGCAACACCAGTTTCCACCTCTGGTGACTCACAGAGCCACCTCACAAAACATTTAAAAGTTCCTTTCATGACTGTTTCAGAAACCCATTGCTGATTTTTCTGCTTATGGCTAGACTCCCCCAGTTCTTTTAATTCAGCATAAAATGGTGTTGTCTTACCTAGAATTCTGTCTCCCCTTGCTTTCTCTTTAGTCCCTTATTCTCAGTTGGGTTTTCCACTCCTTTGTATTGTAATCTCTTCCTTGTATTCATCTGCTTGAATCCATTCACTATCAACCAGAGACATACTGCACACTGTGCAATAATGAATATGAGCCTCAATATAGCACCTAAAAGGACACTACTAATCCTGCTAAGCCAGATGCCCACACCTGAAAATCCTTTCCCAATTGCTTCCTATGTACCTGTCTCTTAAAGCTCCTTTATATCTTTTGTAAACTGGTGGTATTCTTTACATACTTGTTGATCTCCCTGATGTTCTTAGGCACATATGTAACATCCTCCAAACCTCACCTTCCTTCACAAGCAAAATAACCAAAGCAAGCCTATTTTGCAAAGCCATTGCTCTGATGCAAACTAATTGTGTTTTAATGGCAACAGTCCCTCTGGCCTGTTGGTAGCAAATCAGTCAACCACTGTAGACAGCTTTCTAATCTTCAGACCATTTAATAATAATACTACAGAGGAAATTATAGCCCCATAAATGTAATCTATTATTTGTGAAGCACTATGCTTAGCTGTCCCATGAAACCCTGTTCCCTGGTTGCCTATATCATCTACATGATACACGTTGGGAAACACTAGAGCTAAATAGCAACTCTTGACCTAATTTGTGGGAAGCTTGAAATGTTCATTCTTTCCGCACACATGATAAACTCCATGAATAATAGGATCCTTTCCTTCAAATATCTGATCTCCCTCCTCTAAAAAGTCGAATCTGTGCAGGCATTCACTCCAACCCACCATCTGAGAATTACATATCTTGTATTGTCTCCTAAGGAAACATAATTTCCCTTGCAGCTGTCAATCTAGACTCAATTCTGGTTGTGTTACAGCTTATTTAAATTTCTCCTCTTCCTTTTTCCATGAACTCTTAGGCTAATACTTTCCATTATTTGCTTTCTATCATTGTCAGTCTTACTCATCTTGCAAGTCAAATTCTGACTATGAGCTCAGGCAGTGCCAAGTTTGTTTTTTGATCGCACAGTATCCATATATCTAGCATTATAATTAGGATCTACATTTTTGTACATGGTACCTTTGAAAGAACAAAATCATAATTAGAAAAGTAATGCTCAAAATGATCCTGATGATACAAAAGACTAAGGGGGTTATTCTAACTTTGGAGGAGTGTTAATCCGTCCCAAAAGTGACGGTAAAGTGACGGATATACCACCAGCCGTATTACGAGTTCCATAGGATATAATGGACTCGTAATACGGCTGGTGGTAAATCCGTCACTTTTCCGTCACTTTTGCGACGGATTAACACCTCCTCCAAAGTTAGAATAACCCCCTAAGTATTATACTGCAGGCCAAGCCATAGGAATGGGGAATTTGCTGATGGATTCTACCATCTACCATGGATGGAGGTAGATGAGCACAGGCATAGCAGTCCTTTGCATCCATTACACAAGAATATTTGTGTAAAAGATTGCAGACATGTGTAGTTAAATTTCCCTTAGAGCTATTTCTATGTAAATATTAAGGTTAGGTTTGGTGGAAGCATGACCAATAGGAAAACCTAGGCTTACCACTGAGCAAATCATAAAGGTTATAGAAATTATTGACACTATTACTCCACATTGGTTTAGTGAAAAAATCACCATGGTTTCCCTAGAGTAAAAATGGAAAAACACAAACGTGAAAAAACATGAAATGAACAGTTCTACTTGTTGCTTCTACTCGTACAAATATGCAAAACTGTTGATATATTCATGATGAATATTAGGTTCAATTACTTTAAAGATGATTACTAACCCTGCATCAACTTCTTCTGAAATTGACAACCCTATACGTCTAATAGAGCCTCTGCTTAAGGGTCTTCACAAAGTTCAATATGAATGTTCAATCATCTGGGAACGTCAGTTGATTCAGATCAGTCAAATATAGGTCAATTTTAATTGTGGGAGATTTAATCATGGAGGTTTCCCAAACTACATTTTGACAATTCTCAATATCATATTTTCCTTAATCAGCCTTACTGCCAGCAAAGTATGTCCATTCAGGCCTTCGAATAGGCACCCCTGTTCTTTTTGATCTCCTGATTACTGGCTGCTCACCATCATGGTCACTTTGCCCACTTGATTCCGTCTTTTTGTTGATGGTTTCTTGGATGAATTCCTCAGACACTGTAACTCTCAGTTTCTCACCCTTTCTTGACAATTTTTGTTTCTTGGCCCCCCTTCATTGAACTGTTTCTTCCTTCTTAAGGCTCAGAATCTGTGCTCCTTCAGGTTAGTTAACTGTGTCAACTTTTGGCTCATTCACCACAGGCTGTGCATCTGTCTTCGGTTGGTTTTTGAGACTCTTGTGCACATTGTGCTTCTCCCTCCGAGCACTTAGGTTGCACTGGCATTTTATTCTGCAGTTCATTGGTGGTCATCACAACTTCTTCACCAGCTTGCCTCACTGAATGGTATGAGAGGCAAGAATCCAATTTGGAAGACCTCCACATTTAACAGCATTGCTCATCACCAAGGCCACACCATTGGAGTTCCAGGCATGACTTCCTCACATGCTTCCTCACCAGGACTGAGGTCACGCCATTGTTCTTCCTTTAGAAAGGGAGTCACAAACTCAACCTGGTGAAAGAAAAGCACTCACATCAGACATGCCTTTGCAATAGTTAAGAACTATATCACACCTGCAGTTGCAGACACAGTGTCCTTCAATCCAGGATGCTTCCCCGACTCATCAGCACCACTGGATTCTTGCCCAATAGATTAACCTCGCTCAAATCACATTTTACAGTGCGGAAGCCCTCTTCAAGAGGATCTATCCTTACAGGGACCTAAACTGAAACTGGATTCACTATTTGCTTTTTTATATGCATACAACTTGGACTTCATTTCCAGAGAGGTGTAGGTTTGGGACCTCTACAGTTCTTTCAGTAGAACTGGTAGCACAGTTGTTGATAAGAAAAAGTAAGGAATGGCTTTTCACCTGTCCATCATTGGTCTACCTCAAAGTATGTGCCAACAATACAATCTTTCTCCCTCTTTCAAGCACCATCATAGTGATTGATCAGAACCGGGTTCACCAAAAGTGTTGAAGACTGGAAACCAGTGAAAACTGTCAGAATTTCCGAAGGTGTTCTATTGAACTCTTGAATTCAGATTCACAGTAAATTTCTAGTTATTCAAATTATGCTACATTAATGAGGCTTAGGGAATATTAGGGTTTCAGGGTCTTGGCATTTGTATATTTTGATGTGGGATAACATTGACATTAGGCATAGGACCATCAAGTTGCATTCAAATTGGACCCACATTCTCACCTCCAATGGGCCAACTTTGTGGAATAATGACAGAGAGTGGTTTTGTTTTACAGGGCTATATGATCCCTGAATTGTGATTGACTATCATTCCTTCTCCTCTACCCTGTGGGACTCCATTATTATTCTGCATCATCTGACCACCACCTTGATATTCAACTCCCTGCATTCCAGAACTTACACCAGAATCATAACCTGTCTTCGCGATATACTGACCATTCTGAAATCTCTTCTGGGATGAGTTTGTTTGAGCCAACATGATTTTCTTCTGTCTCACTACCAAATCATCATTGCCAACAAATCACAGTCTGAATATGTGAACAAATCTCTAGGGGCAATCCAAGAACGAACTGCAACATAAAGTTACTAAGATTTCCTTGCATCAACAATGCTTTGCTGGTAAAAAAAATTGTGTAAACCTTTCAGAATAAACATGCATCGATTCTTTGGACTCTTGAGTAGTCCTTGATATTTTCAACCAATCAATTGATTTCTGTGGAACATTAGCTTTTTAAACGTTAATCACCTGATTGTATTTTTTCATGACTGTCTGAGGAGGAGCATTTTTCCGAGCATTTCTCTGCAGCACTACATTCAGCCATAGTAATGATACTCTGCATTCAACACACAAATCATTAGGGACAACAATGTCAAAGAAAGTATTCAAATCCTCCCAATGTACCTTTGAGCCCTTCACAAACCTGTCAACCTGGGTATTCCAAAGGTCATGGTTTTGGAAATTGATTTGTAGCTGAGAATAGATCATCATCACCCCAAGGTACATGCAAATACCCACCTCCTTGCACATCTTTCAGTGGTTAAGTCCTAAAATCTGAGTCACTTTTGTTAGTTCATCTTCTGTCCCTTCAGAATCACTGTCTGTCTTTTTCTTCCCGACTTACTGAGCCCACCTATCATTAATCTTTTGAGGATCACTCAGCTTTCGGATGACCCCCCCCTTAATTCTTTGAAGTGTAACTTAAATGCAGTGGTTTTCATGTTCTTAAGAGTTTCCTCCATTATAAACATTCTAAGCATTCTAAAGTTCTTCTGCAGGGTTTGACTGTTGGACAAATCAACCTCAAATTCAACTACTTTTTCTTCAAGAGCCTCACATGCACACCTATCTGCTTTCCTACACAAGAGCAAAAGTTCCTCCTAGTTGTACCCATTAAAAAAAATCCAGTTCCAAATTTCCTTATTTTCCTTTCTCAAGCTCTGCCTTCATTCTCACAACATCCAATGCTCGTTGTAGGAGTCTCCTCTTCTCAGGTATCTGACTCAGAGCAATCATCCACCTCCACCACAGATCCACTCACAATGGTAGTTGTTACAGTTTGGGGTCTCTGTCCTGGGTCTACAGTAGTGCTGATGCTTGGGGTATTGAAAACTGTTGTGATTGGAGGAACAACTGAAGCTGGAGTGACTGCAAGAGTATTTAGAGTTACTGATAGATGAACTGACACAGCAACAGATAGTCCTGTAACAACAAAGGGCAACCCTCCCTCTGGGAGACCTCAACTGACAGGTGCATTCACACCTAGTTCATTAATTGGGGTCCTCTAGTGACCTGATTACCTTCAACTTGTGTATTCCCTCCTACTGGCTGAAAATCATTACATAGACGGGCGTCGAGAAGCCAGTAAGTCATCTGAAAAGTAATCACTAGAGTCACTGTCACTAATTTCCTTGTTCATTGCTTCAATACCACCCCCTTTTGTGCTTTCTTTCCCCCTGCTACTGCACTGGGTAACACGGGGTACATCCTTTTTTCTCAATCACATCTTTTTCTCTATGCCCGCAGTTCTGCATCCCATTTCACTCACATCCATCCACAGACTGTCTTTTTAGCTCTAGTCTAATATTTCAATTTCTTATTTCCATGTGGTGCACACTCAAATGCATTTCGAGCTCCATATTGAGATGGCCTAGTTGGGTTTTTAATCTTTCACAAAACTTGCCACAAATTTTAAATTATTCTCAGATTATAGGTACCATGTGTGGGAAACTTCAAGGACCCTTCATTTGCAATGATCTTATTCCGTTGTTCGAGCCAGATGTGCATGTGTAAATCGACATTGATTACAATATAGTGCACTGCCATGCCCTCAGAAGGGGCTTCCTTGCCCTCACATGTATCCTCACATCATCACTAAGCAATGCTCTCAACTTCTTGAAAAATGTCCTCTTTTCTCTTGTGTACAGCACAACACTAATTCAATAAATTCAATCAATATAACCAGCAGTGCTCAACAACTCACAAAATAATATGCAACAGCACAACATCCAATCTCAGTGTGACACTACAGAACTGGTCACTCACATCTGCCACTCTCTGATGTAATGACCAATCCCAGCATGGCACATACACCATCTGACCAATACCAGTGCTACACACTATAATGCAGCTTGCAGCACCTCACAGCAGCTCTCAATCAACAGCGATCAGCTTAGCACTAACAAATTATTGAAACTCAAAACAAAACAAAACAAAACAATAGCTCCTGTCTGTTCCAATGAACAAGATGTCTACAATCACTCTAAGGGAATGGTAATAATGCCATCCTGGTGCTTTCATACACACTAAGTGAAATCTCGAACAGCTGGAAATCACACTGACCGGTGCGGTCTCTACTCTGCACAGAATGATTAACTAAAACACCAGTCTCAGGGTCTGATTTTGAGTTTGGTGGAGGGGCTTACTCCATCACAAATGTGACAGATATCTCATCCGCTGTATTATGATCCATAATAGCCTATGGAGATTGTAATACGGCTGACGAGATATTCAGCACAGAGACCACATTCAGGCTTATGTCAAAAGCACATTACCTGCAAAAAAAAGCTGCCATCCTCATGGTCAAACAGCATACAACAACAGCAAGAAAACAGGCATTAGAGAGATGCAAGCCTATGGCAAAAGCACACTGACTGTCTACTCAAAATGGCCACCAACGTCATTGTCAAACAGCAAGAAGCAAGGAAGCATGAACCACAAAGTACACATGCAGGCCTATAACAAAAGCACATTGGCTGGCTACACAAAATGGCCACCGGCCACATGGTCAACAACATGCAAGGAGACATGGATAACAAAGAACACATACAGGACTATGGACACTGGATACACAAAATGGCCTGTGGCCATATGGCATGAAGAACAAACCAAGACAAATGTTGGCCTGAGGCAAACACACACACACACTGGCCAGACAAAGAAGGCAAGAAGAAAACACTATCATTAATTCAACAATGCCAAAAAAAAAAAAAAATTAAGAGAGCTATAACATTTTAACACACATCCTACCAAGGCATCGAATACTACCCCACCAACATATACTTTTTGCTGAAAAAATGTGAAATACAAAAAATCTACTTTTTAGTTTGATCCAATGACATCTGTGTCCTAAATGATGTTTTAAAAGAACATATACCTCAGAAACAGTTATTTTGTGTATCTGTGCCTAGTATTCGCTGGATGGCCCATGGGCAAACTAGCCCACATAGTAAAACAAATCAAAAGTGCAAATTTAACAAACATGGAGAAAATGTGCACAATTGTACAACTTTTTTGCCTTAGAAAAGATAAAAAATGCAAAATAATAATAAAAGTCCCCAATGACATTCCAGACCACCCACCACATCCACAATCAAATTTAAAAATTGAACATAAATACAAATAAATTCTGGTGCATCTTCTCTATCAAACAAACAACATACTTGTACAAAAGTTTTACAACTTACTTGTGGCATACCAAAATCAAAGTCCGTAAAATCCAATGGTGTATATGCAGCAGGAATTTCAGACTGAGAAAGGTGATCATTATGAACATGGCGGTAAACACCGCCGTCCGCCGTGCTGACGACCAACAAAAGACCACCAGGGGAGGCGGTATGTATACCGCCGTATAATGATGCCGAATTCAGCTGGGCGGTGTGGACGACAGCAGAAAAACTTTGGCGGTGTGAGACTGCTCACACACAACATGGGACCCCACCAGCCATCATCGCAGACCCTGAAGAATGTAAGCAAGCGGGGTCCATGGGTCAGTGTGGGTGTCCCTATGTGTGTCTTGGTGATCAAATGGGGTGCCTGGGTATGTGTTGTAGAACCATGTCAGTAAAAACAAAATATGTTTAATTTGCTGTGTAAGTGTGCGAGGGCATGCTGTTAGTGGTGGGGAACGAGGATTGAGTCATGGGTGTGATAAATGTGAGAATGGGAGGTGCCTATGGTGTTGCCTCCCAGTCCCCCTATACTTACAATAGGGACCACCATGCTTTACCTGTCGGTGATGAGCGCGGTGGCACACATGGTGGTCCTTGACATCATTATACCCACAGCGGAATAGGGGTGAAAATGGCCCTGAAAAGGCCTACCGCCATCGACAGAGGCTCTCCCATACTGGTGGTGAGTGGATGGCCCTCTGGCTAATCCTATTGTGCATCATTACATGGCGGTCCGGACCACCAGCCTGTTGGCGGTAGTTACTGCCACAGCTGGCGGAGCAGTGTTTACCGCCATGTTCATAATGACCGCCATAGTGTTACTTCCCTCTCAAAATCCAAGTGGAAAGTGACCAGGAGATGGACAAAGCACTGGGATGAACATCCTGAATGGGAAGTAGTTGGAGTCTCTGGGGAACTTCCTACCTGTTGAAAAATAAAATTTAAATAAAAAGCTTTTTGTACTAAAAAACAACCTGAACAATATCCACTCGAAAACACCTTTTCGAATAAATTTAGGTTGTTCTCCAGTAGAAAATCTGCTTGAGAAGCAGCCATGGCCACCAGCACTCACCAATATGATGAAAATGGTGCCAGAAGGCTCCGCTGTGATTTGAAGCCACACGGGCAGCAAATCTTGCTTGTGCTCGCTAGTTGCCAGCAAATCTTGTCACACTGACCAGTGTATGCTAAAACAAGTCTTGCACACACTAAAACAAATCTTGTGTAAGCGACCAGTAAATCTTGTGTGTGCTCATGAGTGGCCAGAGAATATCGTTGTGCACACAAGTGCATAGTAAAACAAATCTTGTGCACATTAAAACAAGTCTCAGGTGTGCAAACAGAAAAATAATTCTTCCACACACCAGATGGTGGAATTTAGAGGGAATTCCCTGCTATACGTATTGAGCAGACTTCCCAAATTCTATTATATTTCTGCACAGACCTAATCCTTTGCTTTTTCGATCAATAGGTTTTAGACTTTTGCTGTGGATGAGCCTCACTACATGAGTCTCACCTATGATAATCACATGGCAAATGGACTGCACATGTTTACCACCAGGTCTGCCTTTTCAGATAAGGCTGCTACAATACAGCAAGCGTAAGGGGCACTTAGATGGTAACACAAGGTTACACATGAACATATGTGCACACATGTATGGGCTGCACATGTGAGATTATCGTCATGTGCAGCCCATTAACTGCACACTGGTAGCCTGGTGCAGGGGGCGCACAGCAGGTTTATTGACCTGGGGTAGGTCTTATAATGTTTACACTTTATTATACTCATAGAGAGAAAACTGTTTTAGAGTGCAGTTTAACTTCCCTTTGGCCTATAGAGATTAGAGACATATCACAATAGGGTGTAACTTGTGCAAGAAAATCAAATCTACAAAGTCCATAAAGATATCTGTACAACTTATCCAGAATGGTCATATTTCTCTGGCTCTGCTCAGGATCAGATCCCAGGCCTTTTGTCAACCTGCTGTGCCAAGGTAATTATATTTCCCTCCAGTAGCGGTAACAAAGGCCTCTTCACACTTAGCAGTGAGGAGGAAAGGGGTGGATTTGCATCAGTCAATAAGCTGTCACACTGAATCAGGGATATATGTCTGTCCAAGCCCACTAAACAAAGGGAGGCCGGATCTTTGAAGCCAACACATGAGGGGGTCCCCTTTGACAATTTGGTGAAACAACAATGATGTCAGCGACAGGTTGAGCTGAGACCCCAGAGAAGATGTGTCTAGTGACTCCTGGATGATGCCATTTTGAACTGCCTAGCATACAGTGCAGGAGGGTTGGGACAGGGTGAGAGGTGATGTGGCACCATAGGATTGCCCGGGGCGCCTGGCTTCTAGATCCTTCCACCCCCCTTTAAAAACACTTGTACAAGGGGGAGACTCTTGCTTTGTCTTTTTCTGTGCTACACCTCTGGACCCTGGAGCCACCAAGGACAGCTGGAAGAAAGAACCCCTATATGCCCACAAAGGACTAAGGACTCTACCACAGCTGACCCCTGACCAGTGGATTTCACCAATGATCAGTCAGGCTAGTGCTTTAGGCCCCTGAGGGCCAGTTAGGGGAAAGCCCTGGACATATGCACCCAGAGACCAAGACAAGGAGAAAGGCGAGAGCCAGGAGAACCAGCTCACTGTTGATTGCACCATTTTGGAGTGGAGGAGATCTGCTGAAACTGTTCACCACCAAGAATAAAATGAGCCTAGTATTGCCCAGATCAGCCAAATGGGGCCTGAGGTATGACATTCAGAAGAATTACAACCTTTGACCTCTTATGGAACAGAGTACATGGGCTCCATCGCCATTCTCAAACTTACCCCCCGGATGGGCCAGGGCTTGGGATCAGCTCAAATGTTTTTATTAAACTTTTACAGGGTGGGCGTGAATTGGGCCCTCTTCCCAGACTCTTCCTTTGCCCAGAGACCCCTTCCTCCGGGCCGCATTTTCAAAAGAGGGGGCTGGGACCCCATCCCATCCACAAAGTACCATTAGTCAAAGGGAGTGCTGTCACACCTCCCCCACTGGTGGTGTACCAGTCTTGCTCCCTGTGCCTGTGTCTGGGGGGAGCATACTGTCGCATAGGCTCTCATTATCCTAATGAGACTACTGGATTTGGGCGGCAGAATCACGTGCACTGTTGATTTTGAGTCTGAACCCACTACATGTGAAAACTGTCAACCTAATCCGGGTTTTGCTCTGACTAACTAGCAGTGCCTCATCACCACCCAAGAGCAGGGATGATTGGGCAATCGGGAGCATCACACAATTGACTCCTCAAGGAAATCGTGGTCACTCAGACCTCAACCGTTCCTCTCAAATACATTAGTCTCACATATACAAGGACAATCAGAGGCAGAATAAAGTTCAATAAGCTTTTGTGGAAGTAACTGCATCTTGGGTAATAAAATGTGTACTGCAATAACTAGGACGATGAAGCATGACAGGATTCAAATTGTGACAAGGAGAGTAAAGCATAAATAGAACGCTACCATATTGTCACTAGAATCGTTAAAAATAGCTCCTACCTTGGCTAACTTAGAGCACAGCATGTTAAGCTCTAATTCTGTCCTTCAGGTTCCCCTGGGAAGACATCATCCCTCATACCTGAGCAAGAGGCCTGTAGTCTACATAAGCAGCTGCAGCGAAGCACTCAGCAATTAGCATACAGTGGTGGTCATCTCCCTCTAACGTTCATGTGTCAAAGTAGTGTTTTTATAATAAAACAGCTGATGTTCCAAGAAAGGATCCCCACGTAGGAATATGTATGTTTCTGTGAACATTAGAGACAAAGCGTACCACTTTTGTTGGCAACCTATCTTACTGCAGCCTTGAGAGAAGCACAGAGTCAAAGAAATGTGCTTGAAAATGCAGTGCTGGCCTAGGCAAAGAACAGCTAGATAGGGAAAATAAAACAAGACCGCAAATCTGGCTATTGTTAAAATAATAAAACAAAGCTAAATAAAATATGTCTTGATTAAAGTGCATAGTGGCAGGCCTAGTTTGCTAAAATAACGTGTATTAAGCTGTAACTAAAATGGCTACACAACAATACAACCACCATGAGCATGAGGATCTCCTAGATTAATCTTCCTGCTACCAAGCTGACATATAAAGTATGTGAAATTAGGTTAAAGAAAGGTATTGCATTATATCTTTATTTTGATGTCACAGACATCGCCGCTTCTTGAAAAGAGCTCGATATCAGAAGGGGAGCAACTCCCGAGTAAAGGCAATTACACATATTAGCAAAGCAAACAACAGTTACCAATAAACTATTAAAGTAAAGGTTGGTGAGTCACTGAAACATTGAGCTAGGTTTAAGCCATATGCCTGGCTTAAGCTCGGCTTACGGTCCTCTCGGACTCTTGAGCCCAAAGTGAACCAAGGGGCATATTTACAAGGAGCTTCCACTTTCAATGCTCCACACTATTCCACACTGCTCCTTATTTACAAACTGACTCATTGGGCCTAATGCAGCAGTTTGTAGAGGACTGCATCATATTATACCTACACCAGCTATGACATATGCGTAGGCGTTCCCACATTAAAAGCCACATAGAACAAATGCAGGGAAATTTAAAAAATTTCACTGCGTCACTCTGCGACTTGACTGTGTCAAAATCCTTACGCCACCTCAATCCAGGTATAAAGATTGACACAGGGCTTTTAAAATGGGATTCACCTATGTGTTCTGATATATTGCTGGAGTTATGTCAGTTGTACAACACAACTCCAGCAGTGCGTACCTTTAGCGCCATCAGATACATTAGAATTTCTGATGCATCCTTGGAAACTGGTGCCATGGAGCTCTGTATTGTAAATACAGCACATCCATGTCATTGTTAGGGCATTTGCGGCAGACACAAGAAATCTGACTCAGTGATGTTGATGCATCAGATTCTTGTAAATATACCCACAAGCTTTGAAGTCATGTGCTGGAGCTTGTTTGCTACACCTGCCTATCATGTATTATTTGGAACTTTTAAATAGTCTCACTCTGTTCTGAAGCATCCTTGTGTTATTGGATAAAATTCACTGTATGAAAAACTGCCCAAAGTAAAATTTGTGTTCTCCCTATTACCCAAACACTAATCTCATCTTTCAGGATTTATGCACAAAGGATTACCATTTAATGTCAGAACGAGATAACAATCTAGTGGCTGAATTTCACAGTGTGAAACTGAAAAATCTAGGATCTGCCACTGCTTGACCAAATTGCGTAATCCTAAGCAAATGCGTCATTCCACTTATCATTTTTTTGTTCAATATCACATACGAGAGAACCTTCAAATACTTGAGTTCAGGAAGTGTGCTGCATAAAAAAACCTGTCTTGTGTTTTATTTAATAGCTCTAAAGTGTCTTCATCTCTAAAAATAATCTAGACTATGTTTACCATATACATGCCTGTTTGTTCACTAATAGCATTGCCATGAGGGCAGGGGAAGAATGTTTCTCAGTTTAGGTTTAAAAACTCTGGGCCTCATTCTGACTATGGCGGGCGGCGGAGGCCGCCCGCCAAAGTACCGCCGTCAGAATACCGCTGCGCGGTCAAAAGACCGCCGCGGTAATTCTGAGTTTCCCGCTGGGCTGGCAGGCAACCGCCAGAAGGCCGCCCACCAGCCCAGCGGGAAACCCCCTTCCACGAGGATGCCGGCTCCGAATGGAGCCGGCGGAGTGGAAAGGGTGCGACGGGTGCAGTTGCACCCGTCGCGATTTTCAGTGTCTGCTAAGCAGACACCGAAAATCTTGGTGGCCCCCTGTTAGGGGGCCCCTGCAGTGCCCATACCATTGGCATGGGCACTGCAGGGGCCCCACGACACCCGTTACCGCCAACCAGGTTCTGGCGGTCAAAACCGCCAGAACCAGGCTGGCGGTAAGGGGGTCGGAATCCCCATGGCGGCGCTGCCTGCACCGCCGCCATGGAGGATTCCTCAGGCCAGGGGAAAACCGGCGGGAAACCGCCGGTTTCCCTTTTCTGACCGTGGCTTTACTGCCGCAGTCAGAATAGGCCTGGATGCACCGCCAGCCTGTTGGCGGTGCATCCGCGGACCCCCTCTGTCTTGAAACAAATATTTTTCAGATAATTTGATGAACTAAGTTGAAACGCTTCAATGTGTTACACTTTCTTGAATTTTAAAGATAACTTATCATACTCCAACGTGATATTTGTTGCATGAATATCAAATATTTTCAGGGCTAGACTCAAGCATGTGCACTTAGAGCCAGAACTTACACTTGGCTCGACTCTGGCTCAGCTCTCTCGGGTAATTTGTTGGCTTGCCATCTCTAATTAAAGGGCAGTCTTATCCTCCCTCCCATCCCAAGAGTTTTTATGCAACTGACACTTGCCATCTCTGGGTCTAGACAGTGCCCTTTTAGTGCCCAAAGACCAGTTGTTGGGGTGATGCAGTATCAGAGTGGCTGAAGGTGTTGTTATTATTGTTTACTGCCATTGTTGTTGCTATTATAACAATAGTATGGTTTTTACTATTATACTTAGGGTTATAATGTGCACACCGGAGAGGTTGTTCTATATTGCCCTGTGTAACTGCCCTCTCCACACATAGAAGCTATCATCTGGAGAAGTGATGGCAGAGCCTTATAATCTGGAGTCATGGACTCCTGTGGAGCAATGCACTGTGTTTAGATCCAGCCCAACAACTGAATTCTTGCACCCCGGTCCCAGCCCAAAGGGAGTCAAGCTAGATATGTGTGGGACTCATCATTGCTAGGACTATGAGGGCAGTGGAATAAGAAATGAAATCAAAGGCCCATATTCATACTTTTTTAGCGCCGTATTTGCGTCATTTTTTGATGCAAAATCGGCACAAACTTACAAAATAAATTTGTATTTTGTAAGTTTGCGCCGATTTTGCGTCACAAAACGATGCAAATGTGGCGCTAAAAAAGTATAAATATGGGAAAAAGTGTTTCATGTGCACATGCAAGTCCTAAATGCTCCATTTGTTTTGCCCAAAACTTGGTTGTTATGTTGGTTTGTCTGAATGCATTGTTCTTGTTAGAACTATGTAGACAAGTGTTGATGGTAAATGATGAAAATGCACAGCTCTTCAATGGTATTCATTATTACACACCCAATAATTAGTACAAGCACATGGCTGTGAAATCCATGCCCCCATCATGACAATGTAAAATGAATTTACACGTGACTTAAGGGGCTGGCAGAAGCTGATGAACACACATTCCAGAAACCACACCTGAGTCTAGGTAGCTTTCGGACTTTTAAGCAAAATCTCGGTTTCTCTCTCTCTATCCCTCTCTTTCTCTTTCTCTCTCGCTCTTTCACACACACAGACAAAAACACACCCACACAGTCACACACCAACAGCCATGCTTACGCTGATGCACACACATGCAGAAATATTTAAATTTAAATTCAGATGCACACATACACACACACATACACACTGCTCTCAAGCATTGGTAGCGCTAAACTCAGCCTGTTTTTGGCATGAGAGTCCAAGAGGACCTTGGACTGATCTAGAATCAGTCATCTGACTCAAGCCAGGCTTGGGCCATGTTTGGATCATGTACATCCTTTATTTGGATAGATAGATTGGTGGACCGGCGACTCAGTGACAGATGTGATTAAGTATCCTGCCCACCAAACTTTTTATGATTTGAGCTGATCATCAGTTTTCCGACTGTGGTGCCACCATTGGTTCTGCATCAGAAAATTTACACTGACATCCCAATGGAGTGAGGGCCATGAAAGTAAGGGCATTTGACGGACCACCCTATTTAAAGCTGGACAGTCTATTATCTTTCTTTCCTGGTTGCCACCACCAGGTAAAACCTGGCAATAATGAATAGAAAGAAAATTCCCAGTACATGGTAGCCATTAGTATTGTTTCTAAACAATTAAAATGTTTGGTGTGCAGCAATCAGAAATATGATGGAAGTGCAGAAAACTTTTTGCGGCTTCACAGAAGCCACTGTGGCAGCAGCTCCTTTGAAGGCACAGAGACCATTGGCGGGTCGGTGGTGAACTCTTTTTGACAGGTGTCAATCCAGCAAGGTTGGAGAAAGAGATGACCTCTGTCATTATGACAGACGACGAGCCACACTTTTCTTCCGCAAATGAGTATGAAGGTACTTTGAAAGCCCTTCTTGCACTCCTCAATGCAGAACTTTACAAATTGTTTTTCACAATATATTTCCAAAGAGCAAACACATATAGCCCTTGATGTGGCAGACTCTGCCTTTGCATCTCATACAATAGACTATATCACTTCTTGTTTTGTCACTGATGTGAAGTTCCATATTCCTGTCATTGTATGGATTACAGAAGCAGTACCCAGTGAGCACAATCATCAATGATGCATAGACCCTTCCTAATTGTACATCCGGACATGGATGGATATTGAATTTGCTTACTTTATCACAATGATTTGAATGTAAAAGTCAAGTAAAATTTTAAAAAATTGGAATTAGTACAGCAATGTCATTGGTGCAGTAATTTGAGGAAAGTGCTCATGTGGTTCCCAAGAGCATATGTACCTGTGTTGTCTCAGGTGGCTCCTAGAGGTGTACAAGTCACCAAATTAACATTGAGAGCCAAGCCAGAGTTGAACAAAGAGTCTGGCTTGGCTGTAATAGCCTGTGCAGGATCTGAGCTGTGAACATAGTCGGAATGCAAATCGTGCAAGCAAACTTGCACCACACACACAACAGGCATATCAACACCTGCCCAACAATCAGATAAACAAGGACACCACAAAGTATCTATGACACAACTCCACTAAGCTTTCCACTCATAGCTTCGTCATTCCATGTGTGCACCAAGTACTCTTGGTATGGACCCCAAATATCTCTTGGGCGATTGTGAATCAGCATTAAATCATGGTAAGCATCTAATTGGGTTTACAATATCTCATGTCAGTACGCCACTCTTGCAAAGTAGGGAGTAGACCTTTCATCCAGCGCATTACTATTCTACAGTGCTCAAGTAGAAGTCCTAATGCAACAAGATGTCGGCAGTTCTTCGGGATGCCCTGTCATAACCTAGGAGTACTGCTAAAGGAGTATGGGCCACGGACTTCCCAATGATCTCCCATAGCACCTGGAACATCATGAGCCTGAAGTGCTGCACACCAGGGCAGTACCATGCAACATGCCCAAAGCCAGCGTTGTCCACACCACAGAGTGGACAGTGGGAATCATCTTGCAGGCCAATACAAAACAGTAGAGCCAGGAACTAGTATACCCAATTATGATTCTTTGGGGCAGATTTAAGAAAATCGTCTCTGCCCCTTAGTGCCTCCCTACCTTCACCATGTGTGAACCTTATGTAAAATACGGGGCACCATAGCGCACGGTAGGGGGCAAGAGTGTCATTTTTTTCACGCTATTGATGTACTCTACAGGTATAGTGCCAGAAGTTTGGCCCTACTCCTGCAGAGTACATAGGGGCCCATTAAAAATAATGATAAGCCCCCTTTCAACGGCTGCTCTGAACAGACGTTAAAAGTGCCGAGAAAAATGATGCAAGGAAATCTTTTAGAATTCCTTGTGCCATTTTTACAGCCCCCCTAACGGGGGAACACCCCCCCTTGCATACATTATGCCTGGCGCAGGCATAATGTGCTGCAAGGGTTTACGAAGAGCACAGTGCATGCTACCCTTGGTGATACCATGTCTCGGGGCCTCCTGCAAAAAGGCATATAGTGTAGCAATTGCCTGCTGCGCCATCGGTGCTTGCACTAGACAAGTTAGAGCTTGTAGCTCAAAGGGTTCCTCCAGTGATTTACCCAGCAAGCCTGCATCTTTTGATGGGCTCAAAAATAATCGAGCCGCTCAAGGACAGTTGGTGTGTCTCACTGTGCACTAACCTGGGCCCAGTCGCGGAGAACCCCTACTTCAAGGAAGACACCCATATACTGTATTCCAAGCCCCTGAAGTGCTGCCGCAGCTGCCCTTTCCTACTATAACGGAAGCAACACACACCACTCAAGGGGGAGTAGTGCAAAATAGAGCAAGGCACATTTCTTCCAAAGGCATTGCATGGTGCCTATAAATCCCACAATGTGAAAATGCTGCACAGGTTTACTAAGTAAAAATTGGGGCAGCAGTAAAGGAAGTGCAACATTCCGCTCCATTCAAAGATGTGGTAGATCTAGTGGACCATTAAGCCAGAAGTAGGCAAACATGCAATACGCAGCTCTGTAATAAGCTTTGAGGTCCAGGGCATTTAGCCCCCACATCATGTATGGGAGTGTGAGTGTATCGCCTCACATCCTGCAGCTGCATACCAGCTCATGCCAGGCACACCAGCAGGGCACGCAAGTTCTGGAAAACTGTGCTGAGTAACAGCATAGGGATGTTTGCAAATAAGAACAGAAAGCGAGGTAGCACCAGCATCTTCATGGTGGCCATGCGGACACAAGGGGAGAGGAGCAGGTTGCCTCTGTTAGTCGCTATATCGCCTTCCTTAGGACTCCAGCATTACTACCTGCGTGTGAATCTGAATGCCCAAATACCTCACTGGTTCCATTGTCCACTTTAGCGGATACTCCAGATATACTTGTGCTTTGGTAGCAGTTATGGGAATATAAGAGATTTGTCCCAATTGGCTCAGAAACCAGAATGTCTTCCAAAGAGGACAACCTCCCTGAGCAATGACAAAAGGTTATGTTCTGGGTTTCCGTCACACAAGAACATATCGTCCACGTAAGAGGACACTATCAGATTATAATGTGAGAAGCAAATACTTTGATGATGTGATACTCACTCAGTGCATAAGCCAGAGGTTCCACGACGAGCACATATAGCAGTAGGAACAAACAGCAATCCTAGTATGTTCCTCTTGTAATGAGTATTGGGGCTTACACTGGGCCATTGATGCAAATGTATGCCATCAGCTCCATGTAGAGGACCTGGAACAGTTTCAAGAAAACATCTCCCACCCCCACGCAACATAGCACAGAGAGCATAAACCCCCATTGGACAGAGTTGAAGGCTTTCTCTGCATCTAAAAATGTTGTTGTGGTGCGCATCTCTAGGTCAATGTAGGAGATCACACCAAAAAGGGCATGGATATTTATAAGAGAGACTGACCAGGTATGAAGCCAGACTTCAGTGCCTATAATGCCTGAGAGCAAGGGTGCTTAGCAGTAAGCCAAGATTTTCACAAAGATTTTTGTGTCTGTGTTTAAAAGTGACAATGGCCAATGGGACGAGAATTGATCAGCTGGCTTACCCAGCTTGAGTGGGGTGATTAATAAAGGCTTGTACCATCTCCTTGAATACGCTGACCAGATGTGGCACAAGTTTTTCTTAGTAGGCCTTGTAGAAGGCCACCGTAGCTGTCAGTGCGTGGCTCCTTTTCGCCCGGCATAACTTACAGTGCGGCTATGATATCTGAGTGGCAGAGCAGTGCCTTGAGCCATACCCTATGTGCTGCTGTCAGCCACTTCATGGTAATATGAGATAGGTAATCAGTTCTGGCCTGCTTAACATGAGCGATCCAGGAGATGTAGAGGTCAGAGTAGTAATGGTGGACCAGCCCACCACCTGATCAGTCCCATGAACAGGCATACCCTGTTTGTCAGTAATAGTTACAAGCTCGTGATTAGGTCGAATGAGGGCTGCAAGAGTGGCACACTGCCATTCGAGCCACTGCACATGTGCACAGTTACATACCATTATATTAATCTAATTTGATTCTGATATTGCCCAACAGACTCTGCTCTGCCACCTCTCTATGAGTATGCTCCACTTCAGCTAAGTCCACCTCCAGCCACCCCAGGCAGTTCCAATTCGAGCAGAGCATGCCAGAATGTTTTAAGATTGTTGCTCGGTGGAAGAAGACCCTAAAGGTTTCCCAGATAGTTCCAGATTTCTCAACCGACCATAAATTGGTACTGAAACACTTGTCAATCACCCAGGCCAGTTCTTCCTCGGAATGCTGCATCAATCAAAGAATACTGAGGGAATCGTCAGGAGAATGCATGGGGTTGCAGACCATCCAGTTCCAGGACCATCAGTACTGGAGAGTGGGGTCACAGTACGTTCATGCTAGATGGTTGCACCGTCGGATCTTAGACAACAAGCTGCATGATACAAGCCAGTAATCAAAGTGTGTGGATTTTGTGGACCATGGAGTAGTAGGTGCACCCTCTGCCCTGTGAGGAGGGATAGCACCACACACCCACCAGCACACATTGTTCAGCCACCACTGCTTTAGCGTGGGCCTCAGCTGAGGGCTGCCGGGGCAATCCACATGAGCGCTCTAGGTCCAGGGACACCTACTCAATTAAAATAACCACCTCGGATCTGGGGTAGGTCGCTATATTGGGCCAGCATGACATGCAATGTGTAGTAAAATTGTGGGTCATTGTAGTTGGGGCCATACACCCCCAATAGTAATACAGCAATGTGTTCCTTACAGCAATACGCCACCACAAAATGACCCTCCCATGTCCACATAAACATCCTGCATCTTGATTCCAAAATCACATCACATCCAAATCAAAACTCTGCATACATGCACAGTAAAGTCCACTGCATAGCAAGCGCCCCTCATACGTCTCTGCACAAGTAGCGCACTACCCAGGCCCAAGTGTTTTTCTTGTAAGGTAGCAGCATTTATACTGTGGTGCTGCAAATACAATACCACTTTATAGATTTTTCTTCTATTGTTCAACTCCCTGACATTGCGTGTGAGGAAGTTCAGTAGTAATGGATGCCCCTCCTCAGCAACAGTGTCCAGAACACTCTCAGACATAGCCACACATTGCTTGAAATGAACAAAAGCCTAGCTGCAAACCACTCAACACTACCTGCACTCGCCAGTGCCACATAGTCAGCTGAACATGTCTAAAGCCTCCCCCTACCCATGTATGACCCCCACAACTGGTACAGCAGTGTATGTCCGCCCAATCTCTCTCATTGCCCCAGCATGAAAACCCAAGTGGAACAATCTGGTGCATACATGGGGACAGATGGTGCCTGCCAAGCACCCCTGCTGCAAAGAGTCACAGGCGGGACACATTGGAAATGTGCAATGTGCCAATCTTAAAGCAACCAAACATACACATATAACTTCACTCTGCAGCCACTCACAGCACCATCCCAAAAACCACCACGGACCCACTGCCCAGTCACAAAGAGAGTGATCATATCTAACCACATGGGATCCCCACCAGCTTGCAACGGCATTGACACATCCAAGTGCCTCACTCTCCAGCACAACCCTGCAATACTGCTAACCCAGACATCATAGCAGCAGGAGTAACAACAGTAATACAAAATGGAGCATTGCATAAAATGGAAGGTAGCAGTTAGGTACTCAGTTGATATAAAAGTCAATACCAGCATCAGTCTAGTCCCTCAAGATCCTGAAAAGTCCCCGGCTTGCCATCCTCCGACCTCTGTGACTGTCGGCATTCATTTGCTGTCTGGCACTGCTTGAGGAACTGCTGCAGGAGTTTAGGGTCACTGAAGGTCTTGGTTTTCCCTTCAAGAGTCACACGCAAGTGGGCCTGGTAGAGCATAGCACAATCGAGATTCACCTCTTTCAGAGTATGTTTGGCAGGAAGAAACTGTCTCCGTGCCTCCTGAACATGAGGTGTAAAGGCTAGAAAAATGGAACGTTCAGCACACTCATAGCGAAGTGTCTGTATTCCCTAGATTTGGCAGAGCACCACCCCCTCCCCCAATCCCAATAGTTGAGCAGTCTTGTAATAATCAGGCGGGGCTTGGCCCACGGCACTGGCCTAGGTGCAAGAGGATGATGGCCATGCTTCACTGCAAAAAGGTCAGAAAAAGTCTCTTGCCCTAGCAGCCCTGTGAGAAGTCTTTCCACAAAAGTCTGCACATTCCCTACGTTGGTAGTTTCTGCCAGGCCTACAAAGCACATTTCACCAGGAAGCGGGTTTCCAAGTCTTCTGCCTTGGCCTGCAATGTTGTAAGCACCTTCTCCAGCTGCTTCTGTGCCTCTGTGGCCGAGAACTTCTCATTCTCAATCTAAGGCACCCGCTTTTTAACATATCCAGATGCTTTGCATGCTTGTCAATCCGCTCTGACATCCTGTCCATCTGACATGAAAGGGCATCTATCTTCCTGCTTCTCTTGGTGAGACTGAGCTGCGTGGCTGTCAAGATTTGGTGCAGTTCATCTCCCATCTCTGGCCCGGAGTTGTCAGGTTCCACCTCAGTCAAAGCCACACCTTCCTTGCATGGCTGGCAAGTTTTCTGCAGGTCAAATTGCAACTTTGGCTGTGTTTTGACAACTAGCTTTGCCAATGGCAGCCAATAATTCCCAAACCACAGCAGAAGTCGAGGCTAACCTTGCATAGGGCAGTTCAGAGGAGCAGTCAATGACACTGCAAGGCATCTTGTGATCGGACTCCAGCAGAGTGGAGCGCACAGAAGGGCTAGCAGCCAGGCATTCTCTCTAATTGCAATCACATTGGTCAGTGATCACTGCATGATGGAGTCACCACAGCTAATGCAGTCCCACAGCTTGCAGCATGCAGCCCAAATCTAATGGAAACAAGTGCCTGAGCCTCTGCACAAATCTGATGGCTCGCAGCGACAAGACTCTCCACTATAATATTGCGCAGTGGGCACCAAGCGCTATTGTTTCTGTGTCCTTCTCTTTGTGCCTGCTATGTTACCCCAGTAATTCACTGCTATTGGTGCCATCGCTGCACACACATGGCCCTTGCCTCTGGTCCTAGGTAGGCCCCATGCTGAGCGACAGCACAGCATTTATGGTTAATATCCCCTGGGCCCTCAGAAGATCACTCAACTCCTCACTGCATGACTGGTTGTCATCTTTAGTCCAGGCAAGCTCTGCCCCCATGAAAGTGTACGTTTACCATTGTGAATTAGGTCCATTCATGTCCCCCGCTCCACCCTAGCGATGATGTCCTTAGTGAACCATGAGGTAAGTCAATTGTCATGTGTAATCTATAGGTGGCCTGGATTTGCAAGATTGTTTTTTGCACAGTACACGTCCAGAACAGACGTTTTCAAGATATTTCCAAATGTGCTAAGATAATGCCTAGGAATACCCAGTTTGTCAAGCAGGGAAGCAAGGATTAATTTCATGTTTCTTGTTGTGCAATCCAGCCACTAAATGGGTATCTCTCTCTTCCATTTTACATCAAACGATAATACTTTGGGCCTGATTTAGAGTTTGGTGGACAGGGCACTCCATCCCAGATGTGACAAGGAACCCTGGTTGCCATTCCCTTGGTCTGCCTATCTCATTTGGAGATGGATGGACCATAAGTATTCTGTCAGTGGGGAAACTTTGGCTTTGTGGAAGGAAAACTTCCTCCGATGGCCTAATGGATTAAGGACCATAGTAGAAAACCCATTAAATTGTGCCTTATTTAATTTGGATGGTGTAATGTCTGTCATACTTTTCCTGCATTGACAGAAGCCACTATGACAGCAGTTCCCTGCTAATGTAGACAGATGTCAGTGGGACCTGAGGACCTCTCTAAATTTGGTGGTTGAGATGTCCATCAGGGCGACAGAGTAAAGTATTCCGTTGCCCCGATGGACATTATTTCTTCCAACACACTCTAAATCAGGCCCTTTTTCTTTAATTATTTGAGGAGCTACATTGCTAGACTGTGTTAAATAAATACACATACAAAATGAATCAAGGTGAAATCGAATGCATTCTTGAAAATGTTGACTAAATTAAAGGAGAGCAGCAGAAATCACATGAATGCTCAGCTTGTTTTGTGTTTGTGGTGCCAGAAGGACCTCGAGCTAAGCCTGACTCAAGTCTGGCTAAACCTTTTAGTGTCTTGCCCACCTGTATTTGCTAGCATGACCAATGTATGATGCAGATAATCGTTACAGTTGATAACACTTCAGATGTATCCCTTTATAATCCTTCATCGTCATCACCAGTGGTTCGTAATCGTTCACTTGTAAATCTAAACACAGCACCTCCTACCACTTATACTTACAGAGGTGGTGCTTTAAAATCCATCCATCACCCTTGAGACAACGAGACTGTGGGGTGACTGGTGGTTTTGTGCATCAATAATGCTTTCAATATATTGGAAGCTCATTATGGTGTAGTAAAGGGTATATTGAGGTAGAAACATTGGGGGTCATTACGACCTCGGCGTTCATTTCTCAAAACCGCCGAGGTACCGCCGTGCTGAAGACCGCCAGTGGTGGCGGTCTTCCGCACCGCGTATTATGTCCGCTGGCAGGCCGCCATCCTTTTTCGTACGGAAAGCCGCCAGCAGCCATACTGGCGGGAAAGTGGAGGTTGCTCAACCTCCACCGCCACGTCAACAGAACACCGCCCACTGAATCACGTCCCATGATTCGGTGTGGCGGTGTTCTGGTGACGGTGTTCCTGTGGCGGAGCTGCCCCCATGGATCCCGTCCCCTCCCAGAGGATCAACAGACAAGGTAAGTTGATCGTCCGTTAGGGAAGGGGGGTGTTGTGTGTAGTGTGCGTGCATGGGGGTGTGCGTGTGAGAGTGTAGAGGGGGTGAGTGAGTGAGTGTATGCATGCGGGGGGTGTTTTGTGTATGGGAAATGTGTGCGGGTCGGACGGTGTGCATGTCTGTTTGTATGTGTGTGGGTATGTGTTGTCGGGGTGTATGTGTGCGTGTAGGGGTGTGTATATGTGCATGTTGGGTGTGTGTGCGTGTAGGGGTGTGTGTATATGTGAATGTTTGGGGGTGGGGAGGGGGTTGTGCCACCTTTGGGGAGTGGCAGGGCAGTGGGCGGTGTTGGGGGCGGATTCGTGGAGGGTAGCGGGGGTGGGGGAGACCCCTATCAGTGCCAGGGAAGGAATTCCCTGGCACTGATAGTGCCTACCGCCATGGATCTCATGGCGGTTCTCAACCACCCAAGATCCATGGCGGTATGCAGGGTCCTGATACCGTCGACCGCCGGGCTGGAGACCGCAATCTCCAGCCCAGCGGTTCTCACCGCTGTGGCGGTCGGAATGGTGAAGTGGTGGAGCGACCGCGGCGGTTACGCGGTCATAATAAAAAAAAAAAATTCCCGCCCTGTTTGCGGTCTTACCGCTGCTTTACCACCGACCGCCAAGGTCATAATGAGGGCCATTATATTTGTTTGGCTCCAGCATTGAGTTCATATCAAAAAGCATGAATAGCGTCATAAAGTCTGTTTTGCTGCCTAGGGTGATGAATGGGTTTATATACATGGGAATATCTGTTTGGATTAAAGTTCAAACCATACATATGCAATAGCAGCACCCAACGCTAAGCTGTGCTTGGGCCTTGTGAGCCGAATATAAACGGCTCTGGGTTAAGTCATTGCAGAAGCAATGTCAAAACCCCGTCCCAAGCTGCATTTATAATGACTGAGGTCTGTGACTCAAGAATACGTCTTAAGAATTTCATTATGAGACATAAGAGAATATTTTCACCGCGTGAATAGAGAAACATTTCTCATCAGATGGTCAAAGGAGCTGCTAATCATGGAAAAGTACAGGCAACTCGCAAACAAATGGTTCTTCTGATGTGGTAATTAGCCAGGAGCAGCTGTCACACTGCGGTACAGTCTGTGGTGTGTAGTAAAGAACTTTTTTACACGGCTTTCCCACTGATTAAAGGATGCTCAGACTGAAGAATTCCCACGAGCTGCTTTCAGGCCAGTTAAGAGGCATTAGTCGTTGACCACATAGACAGTCTCCATTTGGTGCCATTTGGTAGGGGACAAGATCCAGAGAATAGTGGTGTACCTACCAGGAAGCCAAAAAGAAATGTGGGATGATGGAAAAAATTTACCATTACTAAGGAGTCAAAATACTTTTAGATTTTACTGGCTGCGTTTTTACCACATGGTTCTTATATGTCATCCGATCACAGACCCATGAGCGGTACAAATTTTACCACAGAAACAAGTTGGGGAAAAGATGTGGGGTTGCGGCCGGAGTTGAGTACTTTGGAACTGGGAAGCCTGCTTCGAGACTTGGCGCCGGTTCAACATCTCGTGATTCTAGACAAATCACTTAGGTCCATATTTATACTTTTTTAGCGCCGCGTTTGCGCCGTTTTTTGACGCAACATCAGCGCAAACTTACAAAATACAATTGGCCCATATTTCATACTTTTTGATGCCAAACTGCGCCGGTGCAGTTTTGCGTCAAAAATATTACCGCTGGCTAACGCCATTTTGGTGCGCCGTGCGGGTGTCATATTTATACTTTGACGCATGGCGGCGCAAACAACAGGTGTGAGTCATTATTTTTGATGCACACCGCGGCGTCAAGTGGTAAAGGAAAACGACGTTAACGCGGCGGAAATTACTGTGGGTCGATTTACGACACTGCAAACCGGATATGCACCGTTTTTTTTTACGCAATAGCGTAAAAAAACACAGCAAACACAGCCATTTCACCAGAGGAGAGCCAAAATGGATCCCAGATGCCACTACAGACCCCAGGAAGATGACAGCAGACCAGGAACCAGCCAGGTGGACCCACACAAGAACCAGGACACTTTTAAGAAGAAAACAAAAGTGTTGCTTCAGTGCAGAGGAGCAGGAAATTCTGGTTAAAGAGGTGACGGAACACCAGCACCACCTGTTTGTCACATCAAAGTTGCCAATCAGTAGGAGAGAGGCTATATGGCAACAAATTGTCGACAAGATTAACAGTGTGGCAGAAGTACGCAGGACAGTCATCGAGTGTAAGAAACGCTGGCATGACTGCAAACGCAGGACCAAGGAAAAGATGGCCAGGAACAGGAAGGCAGCACTGCAGACTGGAGGGGGGAGTCCAGCACACCAGGAGGCCCTGGACCACATGGACGAGATGGTCGCAGCCATCATCCCTGAGGAGATCGTCACAGGGTTTCAAGGACAGGACAGCGCAGACTACCAGGACACAACGCACATGCAGGGTAAGTCGCATGGGGAATTGAAATGCACTAATGTCAACTGCAACCGGGGGGGGAATACCTACTACAAATTGCATGTAAGTCATCACATACATGGAGTGGCATGGGTAAAGGGGCGAGGCAGGGGGGCATGGCCCGTTCTGAGAAGACCTGGGGCACACCATTACCCAACATCAACAACAGTCCTATGGAGGCATGCTGTCATGCCAACGATGGAGCAAAGGGAAAGCCACAACAGGAGGGAAGGCCACTACGTCAAACTGACATCCTGGCACTCGTCAGCCAACATACCTCCTACATTAACTAGGGCCCTATTAGCAATCCTCTAGCCAAACCGACAACTGCAATGTAACTGCGACAACAGTTGCCACTACCACCTCTGCTCTGTGTGCAGCTCAAGTAGCCAATGGCAGTAATCTCCCCATGGAACATACATACCTAAATTAAGGGGTGAGGATGACATCTGCAACAATCTCCTGAAACAAGACAAAGGCCCCAGTACCCTCAAATGTCAATGCCCAAAGTTGTCACAAACATCAGCCAAAGTAAACAACAATAGGAGCGACACAGCACTAAGGACACACCCATGCTGCATATGTCAGGGTCCATCCTGTGCCTGGGTAACAAGGCAACATCACAAATGTCATACTGCTCAGACAACAGCATTGAGGAGGGGACACATGTAACTGGTCACTGAAATACACCTGCACAGTCAGAGGACGAAATAGGACACTGATACGACTGTCAGGGCAATCCAATGTAACACACATTACCCAACACCAGCAGGACCCATTAACAATGTCAACATCCATATCAGATCATAACATTGCCATGCAAAGGATATGCAACATGTCAAATACATTTAATGTGAACGATCAGGGATTGGGGCAGGTCCTGATAGTTAAGTGTGCTGCCATGGCCATCAGAACACCCACAGCCAGTGAAAGGTCTCACCATAGTTGTGGTCCTCTGCTATAGGCCTTCAAAGGAGATATGTACATGATATATGTCATTAAGAGTGTGTGTGTGTGTGTGACCATTGTATGTTAGGCATCACATAAGCTCTGGGATGTTCTGTGTCCTACTCAGTATTTCAGCAATGCTCCATGAGGCAACACTCTTATTCTGATAAGTAGAGATGAAGGTGTGTAAAAAGGAATAGCCAGACCATGATATGGTGATAATAATAGGTGTTTATTTAAATTAGTTAACTAAAGTGGTGAAGGTGATCATATTCAGAAGAAATTATTTACAATCTGTTGCCGCCTGTGTATACCAGCAGCTGTGTTCTGTAGTTCCCCCTCCTGTTGCAGGCCAGCATCCTCCTCTTCCTCCTCTTCAGGCATGTGTGGGTCTGGTTCCAGGAGGGGAATGTTTCTTCTGATACAAATGTTGTGCAATATTACACATGTGAGGATGATCCTACAGACCATCACGAGGGGAATATAGGAGGCTACCACCAGTGATGTCGAGGCAGCGGAACCTTGACTTGAGGATGCCGAAGGTCCGCTCGACAATGCTGCGTGTCCTCCTATGGGCCTCGTTGTATGCACGCTCTGCAGCTGTACTCGGGTTGCCAAATGGTGTCATAATCCATGGCTGGATGCCATACCCCTGATCAGCTGCAAGAGAAAATGAATGGGATCATGTTGATGTAGATGGCACTATTGAAAAGACCTTTAATGGCAGTAGTTGTCTTGTGTTGTCTGTGACTCTTTTGTGTACTAATGTGACATCCTATGCTTGTAGGCTATACCATCTGCATTGTGTTGTTTCCTTGGCTGAACAAGTGTTTGTCTGCTAACCGTTTGTCAGCAGTATGTTTTGGGATTTGCAGTACAGTGTGCCCTCCCTAGCATTGTGACTTGTGATACAGGTGTCCGTGTGTCTTCACTGGGGGTGAGATGATAGTTCCATGCACAGTTAAAATTGAAAGTGTTGTTAACACGTTCATATCAAAGTACCCTGGACATCCCATACCTTTAAACTTAGGCAATGTATTAATGTAAAGGTCATTGGGACACTTACAATTTGCAAGGTGACATTTAGGCAACCACACTCATTGACGTCTTCACATTAGGCTGTACAGTAAATTCCGATGTGTGACAGGTTCAATGGTGACTTAAGAAACATGGCTAGCGAAGTCACGACCTCAGTGTGTTCCTGTCGACATGTTGCTGTTGTGGTGTATGTGTTGTGTGTCCTAGAGGATTGCTGTGCAGTGTGTTTATAAGTAGGTTTTTGTACTTACCAACAAGTAGTCCATTGCCATACCGTCCATCCTGGAAGTGTTCATTGATGGTGCAGAGACGGAAGATGTATGAGTCATGTACACTCCCAGGATATTTAGCCACGATGTTGGTGATCAATCCTTGGTGATCGACTATGGCCTGCACGTTGATGGAATGTGTGTGCTTCCTGTTGCGGTAGAGGTGTTCAGTTGCAGCAGGTGGCACAAGGCGTACATGTGTGCAGTCGATTGCACCAAGGATGTGTGGGAAGCCACTGATTGCGTAGAACCCCTGTTTAGTTTCCTGCTGCTTCTGCAGTGTGTTAGGGAAGCAGATTTGGCGGGTGTCAGTTGAATGATGGCGTCCAGTACTTTGGGCAAAAAGGCGGAGAATGATGGTTGTGATATTCCGCCAACCAGGGCACCAGTTGTTTGAAAAGTGCCACTTGCCAGCATGTGAAGTACGGCAAGCAGCTTTGTTTCTGTTGGGATGGTGCGGGGTGTCACCAAAGTGGGGGCCAACTGCTGTTCAATGTTTCGCAGCAGCTGCTGAATGGCCTGCCAGTTCAACCGGTACCTCTGTATGATGCTGTGTTTCCTGAGGCCCTGAAGGGTTGTTCTTGGGTGGAATATCCTCTCCTGCCTTCTGCGCTGCCTTTGGAGTCCCTGCTGGTGTTGTTGTAGCTGCTGTTGTTGCTGCTGGGCTCTGCGTCTGCGTGCATGCTGGATTAGAATCACCTCCATGGCTCCCTGTTGCTGCTCTGCTGCTCTGCTGTTTGTTCTGTGTGTTCAGATTAAATACAGGTGTGTTTGCCCCATTTTAACACCTGCCCTGACCCAGGCGTTAATTTTTTACGCAAATCGGGCTGTGCGTCATTTTCTGGCTCTGCCTCCCGGCCGTGCGTCATTTTTGCCTGAAAACATAAATACGACGCATGGACCTTTAAGCCATTTTTGGACGGGAACGCCTACCTTGCATATAATTAACGCAAGGCGGGTTGCCATATCCAAAAAATGACGCACACAGCGGAATTTTGTCGTCCGCGGGCTCGGGCGTCAAAGTTTATATACGGGGCAACGTTTGCGCTGATTGTGCGTCAAAAAATTTGACGCACAATCGGCGCAGAGGGAGTATAAATATGCCCCAATTGTATTTTGTAAGTTTGCGCTGATTTTGCGTCAAAAAACGACGCATATGCGGCTCTAAAAAAGTATAAATATGAGCCTTAATCTCCCGTGCCTACAAAACCAAGGTGACCGCGGTAATGTAACTGGTGCTCATATAAATGCGCTGTATAAAACTGCAGAAAAAAATCTTAACCAAATCCTCCAGATCTCAATTTGACAATGTCTAGTGCTGGAACGAATTGTTGACCTCTACAAAGCTAAAATAGTAGGATTGTGATCCTGATTTAAAGGTAAATTGAAATGGGTGCCCTAATCAGTATTACGAATTATGTGGTAATATCACATACATTGATTTCCCTGCCATGATTTGTGTGGGCAACATAGCACAGATTTTCAGTTTTGCATCCCACGATGTAGAAAAGCGTGGCATTAAAGTGTTATGCCCTATTCTGAGGTTCAAAACTCCTAAGGTGAATCTAATACTGGACCAGGTAAATACTGCACCTGGCAGTATCAACCTTTACTGGGTTGGGTATTACTTCCAAAAAGACCAAGGAGTACATCACTGGGCCGTCTGATGTAAGCCCTTTTAGTATCAATGAAAGTTAGACTTAGGACGGACACCTTTTTGAGCTGTAGCGAGTTGAGAGAGACTTAATAACTTATAACTAATAGAAATGCACGTCGCTTCACTTACTCCTTCATATTACTGTAGAGTCAGCCAAATGATAGGCAACACTGGGGTGATTATGTGAACTCCAACTTTAAATCGCTTGCTGTCGTGACCCTTTTCTGAGATCCTGCCTACTCCAGGTCTCCTTTATTTATACCCCATCCCTGACGTAATCCCTTGATGGCAGCATGGGAAAAAGTCAGAGAGGGTGTCTGTCATTGGACCAGTGTAGTCTAGCGAACTAGCTCCCCACCCCACACAGCACATCAACCTGTGATCTACAGTATAACAAAGCATGCCAAAAATTATTTAGAATTCATATTTTAGATTCATCAACCCTCATATTTTTGTCTCTATTAGGTTTAGCTAGAAACAGCAACAGCTGCCTTCTAGAGTCATGAAATCAGTACACAAACAACCCAAAGAGTGATAATGGGTCGCCCCTTTAGGTACTGCGTGTCGGAGGTGTGTTTAACATATTGAATCATCCTACATTACAATGATTAGGGGTTGTCATTGCCACTCATGAGTTATGAATGTTTCCTAATTACAGCCATAGAGTGTGTTTGGTTACTGGTCTGAAAGGAAATTGAATAACTATAGGAAGACCTACTGGCAGCAGGGTAACAGATCATGAAAGTGGGCTACTCTCAGAGCCAGTGCCGATGATGCAGACAATGCAGATGTGGGAATGGAACTGTGTACAACTAGTGCCCATAACACTAGCATGCTTTATTTAAAAAAAAACACATGCTCCTGCTGGAAAGAATTCGGGGTGATGTGCACTGCACGTACACTAGATAACCTGTTCATACACTGTCCAACTGGCGCCTTTGATGATATCTCACATGCCACGGCCTGTGGTTGAGACAGTGCAGATCCTGCCCAAAAGCTCAGTATGGCTTTCACATACAGCCCCAGAATGCAGTATTTTAAAATGGTAACCCTAAACATGGTGAAATGCATAGCACAAGGTCATGTAGCAGATTGCTGGTACACTGGTGTAATCCTAGCGATATCATTCATGAGTGTTTTCACGTATGTGGCACCTGCATCTGGTGATTCAGAGTGTGAAAGGTATAGCTGACTTGAAACCTTAGCACCCAAAGGCATGACCAATGGAGGACCTTCACAATGTGCTGTAACAAAATGCAAGACGGTGGCAGGAGTTCTTGAAAGAGACTTACCTGTTGACTTTTCAAGTAATGTTGACTTCTGCTACACTGGTAACATCCAGAAGAGTCTTAACATGTGTGTCATCTGTATCTCAGGTTTTGGGCTGCATGAGCTATACTGTTATTTCAAGACACAGGAAGGATACATAAACCCCCAAGCAAACTGGAAATTCTGAAGGGAAATTGTGAAGATTTGGGAGTACTATATGATAGGCTGTGAGCCCTTATGCAGCACACTCAAAAATACCATCTTGGGTCCTTTCAGGGTAGTTTACTTGATCTCAAGCTCAACCCCGGATAGGTGTGGCTGTGAGCAGTAAGGCTTAGCAAAGGAACTATGTGTAAAGCAGTTAACAGCACCAAACAACAAAATAAGAAAGTCACAACACAGGAAAGAAAGCAGACACCAATTTATAAAAATAGATAGTATTTTGATACGTTTTTAGAGACCTTGATGTACAAAAGCCACCAGATGGTTCAGGAGAAACAGATTTTAGAAGATAACATCACTTATGAAAAGGAACCACAAACAAGCATTGGTCTACACAACTTTGGAAACTTTTAAAAAGTTTGAAACTGTTAGTTGGGCTACTCCGGCCCAGGTTGGGCAACCATTCTGGCAGGAGAGAGGTCTAGGGGGCTAGAATGGACTTTGGACAGTCACCGAACCACCAGAGCATTTTAAAGGCAAGATCTAAGTATTACACACCAACCACCATAGACATCAACAGCCTGTTCCTGATGCTGAGGGAAGCAGGCAAAAGATGCTCAAAGGATGCTCCGGTTGTTGTGCAGTCAACGGGGGTTTCTTTATAGGTGCTCCTCGGTCAACGAGTAAAGAGGGGCAAACTTGTCTACAGAGATAAGGTCCCTCATAGACCTCTACGTTGCATTGCATGGTGTTAGAAATTGGGTCTTTGGTTGACAGTCAGGTTACCCCCTGTTCAAGCAAGGATCCTCTCTCTAGTCAGGGTAAAAGAGAATCACCCTCAGCTAACCCTGCTAACCCCTTTGGTAGCTTGGCAGAGCAATAGGCTTAACTTCAGAGTGCTAGGTGTAAAGTATGTGTACCAAACACACAGTAACTTAATGAAAACACTACAAAATGACACAACACAGGTTTAGAAAAATAGGAAATATTTATCTAAACAAAACAAGACTAAAACGTCAAAAATCCACAATACCCAAGTCAAGTTATGAATTTTTAAACATTAAATTCAAAAATAGCGCTTAGAAACACAAAATGCTTTGATGAGGTGTTAACACGGCGTCGCGACAGAGTCGTTCCCAACAATCCGACACCAACGGCGCCGGCTGCGGAGTCACGCAGACCCCCAGGTACAGTACCTTGGTGAAGAATGAAAACAAGCCAATGCACGAAGTCGGGGATCATGGTGTCTGTCTGAAATGTTGAATCAGCGGCACTTCGAGGTCACGGAGTCGGTTGCCTGCGGTCTCACCGGATTCAGCTGCGGCATCGGTCCGGAGTCGTCTGAAGTCGATTTTCTTGAAGTTTCACCAGCTTTTCCTTTCAAGGGCCCAGGGACTGGATAGGGCACCACTTGTCAGGGCAGGAGTCTCAGCAGAGAGTCCAGGTGCTGGTAACGGAAGTCTTTGATGGCCCTCAGACTTCAGAACAGGGGTCAAGCTCAGTCCAAGCCCTTGGAGATTTCTTCTCAAGATGGAAGGCACACAAAGTCAAGTCTTTGCCCTCTTACTCTGGCAGAAGCAACAACTGCAGGATAGCTCCACAAAGCACAGTCACTGGCAGGGAAGCTATTCTTCCTCAGCTCTTCAGCTCTTCTCTAGGCAGAGGTTCCTCTTGTTGTCCAGAAGTGATCTAAAGTGTATGGTTTTGGGTGCCCTTTTTACACCCAATTTCTCCTTTGAAGTAGGCCTACTTCAAAGTAAAGTCTCTTTTGAATGTGAAATCCTGCCTTGCTCAGGCCAGGCCCCAGACACTCACCAGGGGGTTGGAGACTGCATTGTGTGAGGACAGGCACAGCCCTTTCAGGTGTAAGTGACCACTCCTCCCATCCCTTCTAGCACAGATGGCTCATCAGCAAATGCAGACTACACCCCAGCTCCTTTTGTGTCACTGTCTAGTGTGAATTGCAACCAGTCAAACTGACCTAGACAGGGAATCCACAAACAGGCAGAGTCACAGAAATGGTATAAGCAAGAAAATGCTCACTTTCTAAAAGTGGCATTTTCAAACACACAATCTTAAAATCAACTTTACTAAAAGATGTATTTTTAAATTGTGAGCTCAGAGACCCCAAACTCCACATGTCCATCCCCTCCCAAAGGGAATCTACACTTTAATCAGATTTAAAGGTAGCCCCCATGTTAACCTATGAGAGGGACAGGCCTTGCAACAGTGAAAAACGAATGTAGCAATATTTCACTGTCAGGACATATAAAACACATTACTATATGTCCTACCTTAACCATACACTGGACCCTGCACTTGGGGCTACCTAGGGCCTACCTTAGGGGTGCCTTACATGTAAGAAAAGGGAAGGTTTAGGCCTGGCAAGTGGGTACACTTGCAAAGTCGAATTTACAGTTAAAACAGCACATACAGACACTGCAGTGGCAGGTCTGAGACATGATTACAGAACTGCTTATGTGGGTGGCACAACCAGTGCTGCAGGCCCCCCTAGTAGCATTTTTGATTTACAGGCCCTGGTACCCCTAGTGCACTTTACTAGGGACTTATTAGTAAACTAAATATGCCAATCATGGATAAACCAATTACATACACAGTTTGCAAAAAAGCACTTGCACTTTAGCACTGGTTAGCAGTGGTAAAGTGCCCAGACCAAAACAGTAAAATCAGAGTCCAGCACACATCAACTACCTGGGGAACAGAGGCAAAACGTTAAGGGAGACTACGCCAAGGATGAAAAGTCTAACACATGGGTGCCAAGTGAAGGGTATTGGCAAAACATCTGCGGTAGCTGCTAACTTGTTGGTTTAAGCTACTTCAGTTCTTGTGTCCCTGGAGCTGGTTCTAGGAGATCAGCCGACTGATCCTTAGAGTCACTGCTGTAGGTTGGGTCTGGGAATCAACTTTTTCCTGTGCCAGGAGCTGCAGGCACAGTACAAACTGTGCTAGCCTAGAGTGCAGCAAGTGCATTCCTTCTGATGGTTCAGACTCTCTTTGTGCACGTTCAGGGGCAACTGGGCAGTCCTTCATCAGTCCTCTCTCTGATTCCAGTGTGATTTGAGGATCAGAGTGCCAGGGGTGCCATATGTATCCCAGTAAAGTGCCCTCAGGGGACCACCAATGGGCTACTGGGTCCCCTCCTACTTAGTGACAAAGTTCTTGTGATGTGTGGCATCTGGCTACCCCAGAGTTCTGCATTCTTGTCCCTTTCAAGATGGAACAACCCTTCCTAAGTTGTTAGCAGCTTGGTAACCCACCCTAGAGGTGTGGCTGCCAGAGGGCTACGTGCCCTCGGTAGAACTGGTTTGGGGGCAAGATTTCCCTCCTTGACCCTGTCTCCACTTTGTCTGCAGGAACAAAGGTCATCCTGCTCAGGAGTGTTGGTGCTGCTTCCCTCACAAAGGCAGTTTCACCCTGGAAGCTTGTCTTTCGACCTAACTCCCTGAGCAACCATCCTTAGAGAGGAGGTGACACCTCAGTCTGTGGCAACTGTCTTTGTTCCTGTGCTAAGGAGTCATTCACATGTCTTCCCATGTGGTCAAAAAGCTGTCTGTGTACCAGGGCCTTTGTGAGGCTGCTGGCTAGCTGGAGTACAGAGTAGCAACTTTCTAAAAGTTGCTAAACTTTAATTGTGGTATTAAATTCAAACTGGGCATCAGGTCGCGTTTAATGACACAATTAATACCTTATATGACCCAGTTAGGTAGTCCCATTTAGGAGTTAGTCGGGTTGGGGTGCCAACAGGTTACTCTGTGTTAGCCAGTGTGCCTACTATCTCCATCCACAGCAAAATGACAATATGGAAGTGTTGCTGCTAAAACATATTAGAAATATATGTCTTACTTAACAAAATACTGCTCCCTGCCATTATGCTTCCTAGGCCTTCCTTAGGGAAAACTTAACATTTTGTTAAGGCACAGGTTCCCAAAACTTTTCCAACCCGCGGCTCCCTTGGCAATTGGCCACAACTCCCCATTATGTTATTTTTTTTGACAGGTGGGAGGAAATAAGCCCAGTCTCAAGAGTACTTCAATTTTTCTCCCTGAAAATAATTACGATGAAGGTATTATAATCACAGATCTAATCTATTGTGTCACTGCACTTGTTCCGTAACTAAGCACTTCCTTTAGCAGCAACAAATACTCACTTTACCTCCTCTACATTTTACTCCAAGCCTTGAAGCCTTAACCCATGCATTACCGCCATGAAATTATCACGGAACTAAATCAAATGCAAATCTCGGACAATCCTTAGCAACAAATATGATACACTCACTGAGTGTATGCTAGCAATTTAAACATTTTTTTTCTTGGGAATTCTGGCATTAACATCAGCAATCTGGTAAGGACACTGTTTGGCTACATTCGCAGAAGGACCTTCAATGGAAAAGTTTGCTGCAGACGGCATCTGAATGCCACATATAGCCAAGTTATAACTCAAATGCAATGGTATTAACTTCTTATTCAGACGATCTATCTCAGAGCCAGGACACTAATGAGATGATATCCCCTCAGACATACATCTGACTCTGAGGATGCAGTCCCTCCTCTAGAAGCATGCAGGTCACTGTTTTCCTTAAAGAAGAAGAAGGGCAGCGCTAGCCTCTGAGCACCTTTCAAGATGGCTATCTGAGCCCTGCACCCTGCGCCCATCCCTGCATTTCTCGCACATGGAAAGCTGCAGCAGTTCAGGCTCCCATCTCTCTCTTTGCTGAAATGCAGCTTAGAGCAAGAACTGCTGCTGCAGGTGGGAGGGACTAACTAGAAGTAAGAATAGGGGTATTAGGAGTTAGGATGAGGAAGTTGAATTAAGAGTAGGAGTAAGTAACAGAGCAACAGAATGCATGAGTGGATAGAAGCAAGAGTAAGAAGAAGTATCATTAGGAGTAAGGAGATGCTTTGTTGCTGGTAGAGTTAAGTGATGAAAGTAAGATTGAAAGAATGAGATATTAAAGAGAACAAAGAAGATGAGAAGCGAGCAGATCCTTTCATTTACTTCTGACAAAGATTCTGTGTTAATAAAGTCTGATGTGCTTTCTGTTTCATGCACAGATCACATTGAAACGTAAGGGCCTTTAATTAAGCACTGCACTAACATGCTTCAGTTAGTTAAAGATCACATGCACACAGCTAAAATAGGCAATAATTACATGTTTTTATGGTGATCAGACACTGCAGATGTGCGTTACCTGCCATTTATATAAGCAAGGTATTGCTGTTTCACTGGCTCTTTAAGGTACACTCTATATCTGTTCAATAGTTCACAGATACACCTCTCTCTGCAACGTATCATGTGTGGAAGAAGCGTGGTGTGGAATGTGGCATTTGACGCATTAGCGAGCATTCAGCCAAGGTATGACCGCGGTTACTAAGCTGAATATCATATGATCTTCCTCTTATAGACAGGTGTTAGATGTGATGGTCTGCCTATCTGCCAGGCTCTGCTTACAAAAGAAACAAAGTACCAAAGACAATAAATGTATGGACAATGCATCTTTACTGCACACATTTTCAAACTGTGTTTTTTTTAGGGTGGGTTCATGTTCTCCCATTGAAGGGGCAGAATTAGGTGTCTGTGATAGTAGGTCTTCCGTGAAGGCCTGAGGGTGCGGTATTTCCTGAGCAGGACAAATGACTTTTGCAGCGCTATACTGCATGGGCCTTTACCAATAACATTTTATTTTTGGAGCATGTGTATATAATTATGCCACATAACCCAGGAGTTCAGGAATTGTTTTATAGTTGTGTGTCATCCTTCAACATTGCAGTTAGCAGGCAGGCACTGCAAGGTGTACAGGGGCAAGACGTGACAGCACAGAGACGTTAAGAGCTATCTCTACAGTGGTTCCCAAACTGTGAGCTTGGGGTGCAGCATCCCTGGATAGTCTTGACGGCACACAGATTGGGAACCACTGTTGTTAAGGGATAGGGTAGCTTTGCCATTGGAGTGACTGGCATAGTCGAACTGGCAGTTAAAACACTGTTCTTCCAGTCTGCAGTAGCAGGCAGGGAGCCATTTTATAATTTGTCACACACAGGGTGGCACAAACAGTGCTGCGGCCCTGAATGGACACTCTGCCTTACATGCCCTGGGTACCATATACTAGGGATTATAAGTACGATAGTCCTTGCCAGTTGGGTGTATTTAATTTGGCATGCAATTTATATAGGGTCAGAACCCTGGCACTGAGATCTGGTTAGCAAGCCTCAGTGCACTCCTAGAGATGAAAAGCTAGCAGCATTAGCCCAGAAAATGTGGGGGTGAACATGAAAAAAGAGGCATTTACTTACAGAAATGTATTACGCAAGTTGGAGTTTACCAGTGTAACCACTGGCAAGAGCTTCTCACTAAAGCAAATCCTGAATGGCACTATTGGAAAAGTGGAAGAACAGCAGGAGAGCTGCTTTCACATGAGGAGCGTACTGAAAAAAAGTAATTCTGATGAGGAATTACCAAGTAAGTAGGCTTTTATTACCTCTTCAACTAATTCACAGCAACCAGGAGTACATCACTGTCTAACTGCCACCACCCAGAAACCTTAACCTAAGCATTCTCCCTCAATATTTTATATTCCAGGATCAGCTGGAACACTAACATATTTCCCCCCTTTATAAACGTCAAGGTATAACATATAATTATAAACGCAATTTATTTAACCAACAATATAGTCCCCGAAACGATCAGGCATGCTCAATCCAGAAAAGTGTGTGTCATATGGTTTTTCCTTGGTATTTTCCTGAACAATTTGTGCTTCATTTATTCCCAAATGCCCTTGTACAAGATCTAGTTTCTCAAGGGGAACAATGACAACTTAACTTGCATTCCAAGATTTACCATACCTAGTATTCACCACATTTGGTAACAGCCTAATTATTTGGATAAGATATAAAACTTTTAACCCACCCTTGGTAACAAAAGCTGTTTTTTTTATTCTTCACCCAGTTACCTACTATCAGATTCCACATATCCTAGAAACACCTTCATTTTCACTTTGTACTTTTTTTCCTTACGTCAGTGACCCTAGATAAATATGATATATTAATAGAACACCTGTTCGCTCACTCTCTGTTTAATTTGGGTCCAGGAACACGTCCTCTCATAAGTACAAATTAGGCCACTCTAGTTGCTACATTAAGGGCCTTATTTATAATTTGTGGTGCAAAACTGCACTAATGCAGTTTTGCACCAAAAAGTTTTGCACCGGCTTGCACCATTTTTTAGCACCAGCTGGGCACCATATTTATGGAATGGTGCAAGCTGGTGCAAAGGGTAGGCTAGCTTAAAAGAAAATGACATTAGGCAGGTTTGAGTCAAAATAAATGATACTGACCAGATTAGCATCATTTTTTGAAGCTAAGGGGCATTTTTATACTCTGTTTGCACTGAATTAGCGTCATTTTTTTTTACTCTAATTCAGTGCAAAACTAACTCCATATTTATACTTTGGTGCTAGACCCATCTAGCGCCAAATTTATGGAGTTAAACTCATTTTTTAGAAGTGGAAACCTACCTTGCCTTAATGACATGCAAGGTAGGCGTTCCAGTGCAAAAAATGACTCTATGGCCTTAACGCCATATTTATACTCCCATGCAAAAATGGTGCAAGGGAGGGAGGAGGGGTAAAAAATGGGGCAAAGCTTGCTTTGCCCCATTTTTTAAAGCCTGGGTCAGGGCAGGCGTTAGGGGACCTGTGGGCCTATTTCCATGGTTGAACACCATGGAATAAGCCCACAGGTGCTCTCCCAGGCCCCAGGGGCACCCCCACCCACACCAGAGGGACTGCGGAGGATGGGGGACCCCATCCCAGGTAAGATTGCATTTTTTTTTTTTTTAAGTGCCATAGGGGGGCCCTGAAATGGGCCCCCATACATGGCACAGGGTGCAATGGCCATGCCCAGGGGACCCCTGTCCTCTGTGCTGGCCACTGGGGTGGTGGGCATGACTCCTGCCTTTTCTAAGGCAGGAGTCATGTGGCATGGTAGGTTTAGCACCATAAAATGAGGCTAATCTGGTAAGAGTAATTTTTTTTACTCTAACCTGCCTAAAGTCATGTTTTGGTGCTAAACCCTCTTCTTCTATACTGCCAGCCCCACCCGACTAAAGTCTTTTTTTTTTATTTTACTCTAGCCTACCCTTTGCACCGGCTTGCACCATTCCATAAATATGGTGCCCAGCTGGTGCACAGAAATGGTGCAAGCCGGTGCTAAACTTTTTGGTGCAAAACTGAGTTAGTGCAGTTTTACAGCAAAAAGTATAAACAAGGGCCACTATTTTGTAAGTTTGCGCCACTTTTGCGTCAAAAAAAGACGTTAATGCGGCGCAAAAAAAGTATAAATCAGGGCCTTGGTGCTAGACGGGTCTAGCACCAAAGTATAAATATGGAGTTAGATTTGCACCGAATTAGAGTCAAAATAATGACGCTAATTCGGTGCAAACAGAGTATAAATATGCCGCAGAGTATAAATATGCCCCTAAATATGGCGTTAAGGCCATAGAGTCATTTTTTGCACAGGAACGTCTACCTTGCATCTCATTAAGGCAAGGTAGGTCTCCACTTTCAAAAAATGAGTTTAACTCCATAAATGTGGCGCTAGAGGGGTCTAGCACCAAAGTATAAATATGGAGTTAGTTTTGCACCGAATTAGAGTTAAAAAAATGACACTAATTCGGTGCAAACAGAGTACAAATATGCCCCTAAGTGTTGTTTTTTTAACCCCACAACATGTTTTTCCACCACTAGTTTCCATGGTAATTTGTCGGTTTATGCAAATTGCAATTGATCCTTCACTGTACGATTAGAGCATTCAACTAAACCCTTGCCTTTTTGTTGATATAAATATGTTCTTGTATGTTTGATTCCACTAGTGTCTAAGAACTCTATAATTTTTTACTGCAACCATCTGGGTGCAATTGTCCATCACTAACTCATTGGGGTACCCCTCTCTCATGAACACCCTTTGAGGGAACTGAATTAAAGAGGCAATGCATGCACATGATCAACAAAACTAACTTCAGGCCATTTAGACATATAATCAATTAACAGAATGGCGATTCTCACTTATAACACTCAGTGGACCCATTATATCTAATGCTAACCTAGACCATAGTACAGAAGGTGCATTCACAGAGCCGAAAGCAGATGGTTGAGTCACCTGGGTCTTGGCATTCAATATGCAGGGACTGCAGTTCTTTGCAAACCCTTCAACAGCTTTGTCCACCCCAGGCCACAAAAAAACGTAATGTACCCTATGTTCCATTGCTTGAATTCCAATGTGACCTTCTTGGGCTAGTTCTAACACTTTCATCTTTATTGACGAAGGAATCACCAATTGTTCCAACCTATATAATAAACCTTTGTCACAAGTGAGTTTTAATGCTTAGCACACGGCCAACCTTTCATTATCCATGTCATTAAGTTTTTAAGTGCTGCATCTTTTTTCTGAGATCTCCACTCCGTTTGATTGAATAATGTTTATTTCGGGAACTAGCCCAAAAAACATATCATACATCATGCATAAAATAGTTCTTATAAGAGAGAGTTGTAATAGTAGAATATTTAAAACAACGAAGTGATGCACGGTAGCTATAATAATATTATAACTTAACATCTGAAATGCAAATCTAAATTGACCAGAGGCCATTTGGTTGTATAAAGTGCAAATGCAAAAGAACAATATTATGACATATTGTCTTATAGTCTTATATGTAAAAGGCCTGTAGAGTCCATGTGCTCTACTGATTGAGTAAGGTAGATGGTGGATTCAACTAGCACAAACTGAGAATCCCAGCCCCTTCTTTACTAGTCAAATTCTATATAAAAAGTGGCTAAGTCCAATAATTATGATGGAACTGGTGTTGGTTTGTAGAATATGGAAAGCCCCTTTGAAATATCTGATGCCTGAGGCAGAGCAAAGTGGCTTTATCCAAGTCCACCTCTGCCTTTCATATGAAGTACAAAAGAATAACACATGTTCAATATCCTCAATCATATTATCACAGAATGCATATAAAGATTATTTGTTACAATTGTGTGGGAAAGTCATCCTTCTTGCCCTGATCACAGCCCAAACATTTGGACTGATACTGGTGGTTACTGACTCTGACTGTGCCCTGGGCACTGCTAACTAGTCCCAGGGCAAGTGATTTGTGTACAATATTATATGCAAATGATGCAAATGAGACCTAATTATAATTGCCTCTGACAACCTACCTGTAAGTCCCTAGTATATGAGTGTACCCATAGGTATACTGATGTGGTGTCCCAAGTTATTTTTAAGGCAGGCATGTATTGCTGGTTGCTTTTAAGTTGAGTTGAACTCAAATTCGACTTTGGGATTAAACATACTTCCTGAGTCCTAAACTACCTTAGTGTTACATATAAGTCACCCCTAAGGTCTGCCCTAAGTGACCCTAGTGGTGGGTGCAGTTTAAATGTAAGCAGGGACTTTATAAAAGATGTTTTATAAGCGTTGGTGAGGTATAACAGCCAAATGCGTTTTTTCCATTGTAGTTTGTGGGGCCCATAGGATAACATTGAAGACTTTATTTTAAAATAATTAAGTCTTATTTTCAATAGAAATGCAATAAACACAGCAAGTTTGGTACCAGTTTAAATGTTACAATAAATCCAACTGCTTGCCAATGTTGAATTTGATATAATTGACACAGAGAAAGAGCTTTAGAACTCTTTCTGAAAGTTACCACATTCAGCCCTGTAGTACCTTTTCCAGATTGGTTAGCCTCTGCCAGCCTGACCCAGGCTGCCTTATTGAGGTGTCAAATAGCCTGCGCTGACACAAAGGAAGTATCTGGGAGGCAGGGAGGCAGAAAAGTATCCAAACTGGTCTTCAAAGAAGGAAATCCACTTGGGACAGAAAATGGACCTCCCCCATGTCCCGAACCCCCCAGACAGCTAGGAACCCCAATGGTTAGATTAATAGAGGGGTTGGAGGAGGTGTGGCAGGGAAACTTGACCACACCAGTGGGTGGGCTCAGCCAGATGTAACCTTCCAAGAAAGATTTCCTCCATGTTGGATTTTTCAAGAATGTTGCTTTCTGGGATTGCTTTTTGCCACACTTCACAAGAAATAGTCACCCCAGAGGGTGGTGGCCTGCACTCCCTGGGACAGGAGTAACCCTTGTTTGCCACTCCAAGGAGCAAGGATAAATATGGCAGAGCTGCCCTACAATTCAGATCCCTGCTCGTACAATATACTGGAGAAGAGGGACTGCCCTGCTGGACCACTGGTCTGCACCTGGACACTGCACTCAGAAGGACTGCACCAGCTGTACACTTTGGGCTTCAACAAGAAAAGGACGTTGCCTTGCTTCTGCAACTCCAGGAGTGGACTCCCTGTAAGCTACAGGTACAAAGGAGCTGACCTGAGTCCCCTGCATCAAGTCCCACAAGAATAGCTCAGCTGACTAGTGTCAAATGGCCATTTATGGATTCTGACAAGGTGCATTCTAGGAACTGAAGTCCCAACTTTCAAGGAGCAACTCATAGCCTCTGGAACATTGGAGCAAGTTTGTGGACACTTTGAGGACCCAAAAAGTACTTCTTGAAGAAGATCCAGAAGTTTGGAGCAACTTTACAAAGAAGCTCCATAAGGTGACCGACCTGTCGACGAGAGTCAAACTGGTGATGTCGAACCGCGACCCAGCTGGAATTTCCGGTTCTTCCAGCTGAAGCTCCGGAGCTTTTCACCGTTGATGAAACTTCCGGGAGTTGACCGGTATCCCGCGCTGAAGCAAACTTATGTTGTTGCATCACAGCTCGACCTGAATAGGATCCTCGCCCAACGTCAAGAGAAAAAGCTTCAAAAAGTAACTAAGTCCAAAGATACAATTTTGACGGAGGCCTTCGTCTCAGCATAGCCAAGCAGGGCTCTATTGGGGTTGGCCTCAAACATTGACTTTGCCCCAGTCAAGTGTGACCATATGTCTCTAGTTGGCGCTTTTTAGGTGCTAAAAGGCATTTTGTTACATGTAATCTTCAAAAATTCATATCTCTGGTTCCATACATCGGATTTTTGTTGTTTTGGTGTCCTTGTAAAGTTAAAAGTATTTTCTGTGTTTATAAATTGGTGTTGGGTTCTTATTGTGTGTTCAACTTTACTTATGTACTGTTTTGTGGATATTAAGGGCCATATTTATACTTTTTGACGCAAAACTGCGCTATCGCAGTTTTGTGTCAAAAAAATTAGCGCCGGCTAACGCCATTCTGAAGCGCCATGCGGGCGCCGTATTTATTGAATGGTGTTAGCCGGCGCTAGCAGACCGGCGCTGCCTGGTGTGCGTGGAAAAAAACCACGTACACCAGGCAGCGCCGGCATTGGGGAAAATGGCGTTAGGGCGTCTTAAAATGGGGCAAGTCAGGTAGAGGCAAAAAAATCGCCTCCACCCGATTTGCGCCATTTTTAACGACGCTCCATCCTTGGGTGTCCTCCTGGGGTGGGCAAGGGTGGCAGGGAGGGTCCCTGGGGGCATGGGAGGGCAGCTGTGGGCTCATTTTGAGCCCACAGGTCCCTTAACGCCTGCCCTGACCCAGGCGTTAAAAAGAGGCGCAAATGCGGGGTTTTTTGCCCCGCCCACTCCCGGGTGTGATTTTTGCCCGGGAGTATAAATACGACGCATTTGCGTCGCAGTCATTTTTCTAGACGGGAACGCCTACCTTGCATCTCATTAACGCAAGGAAGGCGTTCACGCAAAAAAATGACGCTCATTCCTCATACTTTGGCGCTAGACGCGTCTAACGCCAAAGTATAAATATGGCGTTAGTTTTGCACCGAATTTGCGTCTAAAAAAATGACGCAAATTCGGCGCAAACGGAGTATAAATATGCCCCTAAATGCTTTACACACCTGTTTCCTAAGTTAAGCCTAACTGCTTGTGGGCCAAGCTACCAAGGGTTGAGCAAGGATTAATTTATTGAGACCTTGACTGGACCTAGTGGGGTTTGTGGCCAATTACTAAGTGTAGGTACCTACCTCCCCTTACTGATAATCCACTTTCCAACAAATTGGATTTCCAGTTATATATAAACTTGCTAACCATTAAAGTGTTCAACGTAAATTTTACAAACAGGTTCACAGCCTGAGGAGGTTGGATTGCATCCAGGTATGATTCCGGGGCAGGTGCAGGTTTAATAGATAAAAATTCCCGGAAGAGCTCCCCAGAATTTACATTTTGCTGGTGGACGATGATCTTTGTGTTCCAAACAGCAGTTTTTACTGCAGCTTTAGTGCCTTTATCAATTAATGAGTGCTTACTCCAGTAGATGCTTAAAACCAAGGGCCTCATTTCAACCCTGGCAGTCAAAGACCGCCAGGGCTGTTTTGGCGATCGTACCGGAAAAATCTGCCTTATTACGACCACAGCGGTAGCGCCGTGGTCGCACCGCCGGGACCTGCGGTTTCCCGCCATGGTGGTCCCGGCGGGGGATTAGAACTCCCCTTCCCGCCAGCCTTAAAGGCTGGCGAGAAGGGGAGTCGCGGGGCACCTGCACTGCCCATGCACTTGGCACGGGCATTGCAGGGGCCCCCAGGCACAGCCCCACCCTGCTTTTCACTGTCTGCTGCGCGACGGATGCAGCTGCACCCGTCGCACGGCCGCAACACGGCCGGCTCCATTAGGAGCCAGCTCCCATGTTACGGCTGACATCCCCGCTGGGCCGGCAGGGATCTCATAATGCTGTCAGCGGGATTGCGGCCACATTGGCGGCCGCTCGGAGTAATGAGGGCCTAACTCTTTAAGATGTGATTTTATGTTCAAGAACCATGGGATGAGATGCACTTTGTCTGTATTAAGGATTTCCTCTGTGTCTAATCTGTAAATCTGTAGCTCGGGACTGGACCACAGCTTTGGATAGTGTAACAGAGATTTCAGAGAGGCTACTTCATTAATCTCCTCGAGCTCTTTATAAAAACATAGCAGGATCATATGAGTGCTCTGGGCACGTGAAGTCAAGACAATAAAAATGTATTTTCCTTAATAGTCAGACAACCAGAATTTTGAACCTCCCAGATTTCTGTCCCATACAAGGGCAGCTGTCTGAACCTTTTCCCTGTTCACTTCAGCTGCTGGGGAAAGTGACTTGGGGGTGGTAGATTTATATATCTTTGCTAGTGCTGAAGCGCTATGAAGCAAGGTTAATTCACATTTATGGATGTAGGATTTCCAAGTATTGGTTTTGTATGTTCTGATCCTAAGAAGTCAAATATTCTACTATTTGGAGGTTCTACTCCATTATCTGAAACCCACCCTTATATGATTCATGAGGTTTGAACACCATGATCTTTGTTTTTGAGGTGTTCTCCTCTATGCCTCGATGATCACAAACATTTACAAATTCATTTAGCATGTTCTAAATCCCAAATGGTGTGCGGGATAGCAGAAGGGTGTCATCTGTGCATACAATGCAGAGATGTAACAACCGCCCAGCCTGGGAGAGTAATGAATGCAAGCAATCAGATGTTTAACTGTACCGCTTATGAAGAATCAGAACAAGGATGGGGTGAGGACACATCCCATACGCATTCCTCGTTTACCAGGTATGCAATCAGTCAACTTGCCACCATCCCCCATCTTACTTGTGAGCAATTACTCTCACATATCCTAATAAGTATGTCTAACAATGCAGAGTTTAGACCCATTTTAGTAAGAGTGAACAACAACTGCTGTCTGGGAATGAGATCAAAGGCCATCCTAAGGTCCACAAAAAACATGTATAGGTGAACCTTAGAGAGCTTAAGATATTTTCAAAAATTACATTTATGGCCTGATTTAGAAATTAGCAGAAAGGTTACTACATTACAATGGTGACAGATATATGTCCACCGAAATCTAAATCCCATTATATCGAATGTGAAGTAGTGACCCATCCGCCATTTTCTAAATCAGGCCATAAGTATAAAGATCTGGTTAATCATGCTCATCCTGGAGCAAAAGCCTGCTTGAAATGGAGAGAGAATGTTGGCCTCATCAATCCAATCAAGTACTTTATCCAGGTGGCAGAACACTTTCTGCAAGTTATCAATTAGACTGATGTGTCGGTAGTTTCCTGGGACCATTCTGTCTTCTCTTTTTTAAACAGTGGAATAATCTCAGCGCCATGCCAAGAGTCAGGAGTTTTGCCACCAGGCATAATCCTGTTTGTCAGTGCATTTATATATGGGCCCCACAGAGCAGCCACAGAACAAAATAGATTGCCTGGAACTTTGTCTGGGCACAGGGCCTTCCGGGTTACAGGGACTGGATTGTCCACAAAGTTTCATCCAATGTAAATTGGATAGGGTCATTATCATTGTTGACCTAAAATCCTGAGTGTTGGATGTTCTAGCATCTGCTGTACAAATTGCAGCATACATTTCCATGAAATGGTCCACCCACTGCTGCAGCTGCATAGATAGTTCTATGTGACTGTGGGTTTTAAGGCTGTCATGTGCAAACATATGCCATTAGGTCAGAGACTCCTTACCTTTTGATGCCTTAACCAGGGCAGCCCAGTTTGTATCAATCCATCTCTGTTTGGTAAATGCTGTGATCTGTTTATATTTTGTGCAAGTTACACTAATTTCCTCATGAGCTCCATGCTTCACATTCTTGATTAGTAGTTCCTGAGCTCTTTTGAATACCAACCTGGTGACTGATAAACTGGTCTTTTTTTAACACATAAGTTCCTTTGTACAAATGCGATACAGGACCTTAAACAGGTCATCATGAAGATCTAATAGGGGGACTGTTTCTTAGGGAGATTTTGCAAATAGATCAAAAATATTATTGAAACTATTATAAATTTACATTACAGGCCCGCATGCCATAGGTCAGAGGGACTGACAATAACTGCATTGCAGAGTTTGCTTTTGATGACAAAGGTCCACTCTCTAGTTCCAATATGCCTCTGGCTTCAGCTTCTAAATCGATAGTCAAAGCTACGCCAATAAGCAGCTCAAAAGTGATGTTAAAGTCCACGACAATTAAGAGAGGTGCGTTGACTGTCCTATTATAAAGATGAGCAAGCAAAATAAGCATAGGAGATTCTTTATACTTCTGTACTGTCCGGTTGAACACATTGTATGGTTCAAACTACATGCCATTGTCTTACCTTATAGAAAGACCTAAGATGTCTTTGCTGTCTACCTGTAGGTTTTTGATAGATACATTAAGCATGTTCCTAACCCATACTAGGAGGCCTTCAGAGGGACGGACAGCTTTTAATGGCACTGCTTCTATGCTGTATTTGCAGAGGCCCCATTTAAAGTGTTTTTCAAGTGCCCAGGTCTCCTGCAGAAGTACTATATCATATTAGCTAATAACAAGGGGTGGGTGATGAATTCCGCTCCAGTGGCAGAGTTTGTGGAGTTCTGCCCAGTCTGTGCGGAGTTCCCAAATACTCCGTGGAGTGGTGGGCAGCATAGTTTTTCCTCTCGCTCTCACTCGCCAACTGTAGGTTGGCAAGAGCAAGCAACAAAAATCACATAATAGACCGCCTCTTGGTGAGATGTTTCAACACGAGTAGTTACGGCAGGTCCCTATCGCTTGCACTGAGAAACCTGTTGCTCGCGTTGAGGAAGCTGACGTTTGAGTTGAACATCTACTCAAGCCACAAAGAGAAGCAGCACCCTCTTGGTCTGCTCATTGTGCCATTCACGCAGATTTCACTGAGAGGGACAAACTCCTGGCATTAAAAATCAGCACAAGCAGTGCTACTTGCTGCACTCTGCTGCTCGCAGAACTCAGCGTAGCGTGGCAGAGTTTTTTGTGCACTTCGTGGAGTTCCGCATAGCAAAATCCAGCGAGCTCCCCCCGGGCCTACCAATAACATGTCCCCATTCAGAGTCGTTAATTTTCCCCCACAGACCAGCAATGTTCCAGGATATTTACAGTAGCAAAGGCAAATTCCCATTTCTATTTACTCTGAGCTCTCGTGGGGATGTATGCTCGCGATCGGATCTGATTTACACTGGTCACATATTGTGATGTTTTGGCATGGCTTAAGAATGGAATTACCAGCTAAATTATTACACTGTGTGGGCAAGTCACTAACAATGAAGTGGGAGGAGACAGAGCTTGCGGTTTCAAATTCAGAGAGCCAAGATTGGGGATAAGAAATTCTCTCGTCCTTGTTGCCTGTCCTAAAGTGACTTAGGCCTTCATTTTAAACATGATGGTAAAGACCGCACCGCTGGTGGTCATTACCGCAAATGCCATGGCGGTTCAGACCGCCATATGATGAAAACAGTAGTGAACTGGCTGCAAAGCAGTCACTTCACTACTACCCACCACCAGGCCAGATTCGACTGCCGGGCCGACAGTAGGCACTTTTGACCCGGTAGTGGAGGCCAGACCGGCGGTGGGATAATGTTCCCATTTCCACCAGGGATATCCTGGTGGGATACACCGCCATTTAATCCCTGGCAGAAAGCAAACAGGTGACAGAAATTCTTATTCCTATCACCTGTATGTGATACTCCAGCCCCCCCCTTGCCACAACCCCCACCCACCCCCAAACACTGAGAACCGCCCCCAACCCCCACCCCCGAACCCTGAAAACCGACCCTCCCATTCCTTCTCCCTCCAGTCTCCCTGTAGGCCCTCCCAACCCCCCTCACCATCCCCCACACCTCCATACAGGTCTCCCCCAAACCCCAACCCTCCACATCCACATGCACCCATATTCCGACACACAGAGCCATTCATACACGCAGACACACATCCCCCTTCACAAACACACATGCACACCCCCATGCACACACTCACTCACTCAACACACACACCCATACCCCCCTCACCCCTTTCCCTCTTGGGCAGCACTTACCTGTTCCGTGGCACTGCTCCGGGAGGGAAGGGGCATCACCCCGCCTCCATACACCGCCACACCTATGACTGCATCATTATAGGCGTGGCGGTGTCTGGACTAACGTGGCAGTGAGGGTGGAGCAGCATCCACCCCCACCACCGACCACCAGCATGGTGCATGGCGGCCCTCACTGCCATCAATGACGGTGAGGCTCTATGCGTTAGAATATGGCGGGATGCCTGCAGCTGCCATTGGCGGTCTTCCGTCGACCGTCAGCATGGTCGGAGGCAGGCTATCCCGCCATGTTTAAAATGAAGGCCTTAGTCATTCACTTTCTTCTACTGGAGACTGGGTGGATGGAGCAGAGCACGCTAATTCAGAGGTGAAAGAACGGACTGTAGCACTGACTCGGGCTGGGTCACTATGGGAGTTCTGGGCAGCAACCAAGGCAAAGTTGCTTGTTGGGTGAGAGGCTCCAAGGCATGATGGTTTAGTGGGATGGAAACTTGGGGTGCTTTTAAACTGTTGGGGCCTGGAGGGGGGAACTGCTCTTACATCCCACACTAGTAACCCTTTAGCTATGGTGAGATTTCTCACATGAAACATAATGATATTAAAGGCATCTCTGGGATCTGATAAATGCTGGGCATGCAAGTTATCAGAATGAATTAAGGAAAAGCATTACTGTTGGACACATATCCAGCGTGTCATTTTATTGACTAAGGGTTCTGTGGTTTCCCTTTGGCTCGCCTTTAGTTTTGGGACATTAATCATATAGATGAATGGTTCCCTAATTGATTGAGACGTGAAAGCAGCTGTTCCGGCTGAGGGTATGAGGGAGTTTACCTAGATAGTGGGTCTGTACCTATTAAGATGATACATACATCTTGTGCTGTTTGTGGAGGAGGGAGGTCTGTGAGGGTGTGGGATTAAGGTGTGCACTCCCATAATATTTTGCGGCTCTGGTGTTTGGTCAAGAACGCTCCACTCACTTGCAAAGTTACAATCATCTCTGTTTCTGTACGGTCCAGATAACATGGTATCAAGGGTGGGATTTCTGACAGTTGGACAACTTTCAGAAACTCCTTCTGCTAGGTTCACCAGTCTTTGTTGGCACTTAGATAGCTTTGCATGTTTTTTAGACTCTAGGTCTGAGATTCTAAGAGATAAACTTTTATTCTCTTTAGCAAGCTCCATTATTCTGTGGCTTAAAGACTGAACTGAGGATTTCTTGACAACAAGTTCAATCCTCTGGTTGTTTATCAGGGCTTTAAGGTCCTCTGAGCTCACATTTCAGGGACTGTTACAGGGTTAGATGAAAAAGAGGTCTCACAGGCGGAAGTGGCCAATGGGGCAAATCAATTTGACCATATTTAACTTGAAGACCAAATTGGTGTAGCAGACTGGCTATAAACTAGCGATAACTGGCTAAAGGGAGAGTTTGAAAGGTTAGGAGCAGCTTGTCCAGCCTTTGCAGTATGCTCTGAGGCAACAGCAGATTTGGGGTTTGCGAGGTGGATCTAACCTTATTCCCCTTCGTTTCAACAAAATGGGTTTATTTGGACTCTGAGTCATGTGGGTCTGGCTGTTTTAACCCTTTATTTAATGTCTTCAACTTCCTCAATCAGCGAGTCAATGTCCTTTAAAGTGCAGTTTTCTGCTGCGTCTCTTTGCCTGTTTCGACTCTCTTCCAGCACCCATTATGGGGTCAGCAGCCTTCCTTTTACCCACGATACAACACCCGAGGGGTACTCACTATGACCAATGAGGACTGGTTCACCTTGAGATGGAACTAAGAGGGGTGGCCATGCCTCTGCCTCTTCCTGTCGCTGTCTGGTGCAGGATGGGTTAGCCCTTGGCCCAGGCTAAGCCTGGGAATAGCCAACGCAAATTCCACACAGCAGTGCATTGCTGGTGCTTTATAGCACTGTGGTGGTGCAACCAACTCCTCCCCTGCCAGGGTTTATGGTACTTGCAGTCCCCAGCAGCTTGTGGTAACGCCTGGGAGCAGTTTTCACCTGAAACCATTGAAACTGTATGATACTCCAAATACCACTTTTACCACCAGGAATGCTAGCAATTTCGGCTGGGGGCTGTATTGATGAAAAGAAAAAAGAATGGTAGGAAAGAGGCGTTTGCCTTTGCATCAAGGATACCTAGGGAGGCAGAATATCCCTGGGTTTGTGGGAAGCAGTACCTTCGCACTGATCACAAACCCTTAATTGATTTATTTAGTACCAGGAGAGCTGCTAAGGCCACACCCAGAATTGCTACGTGGCAATATCGTTTACAAGAGTTTAATTATAGGAATGAATATATACCATGTAAAAGAAAATGCTCGCTGAGTTGTTTGTGCAGAATGCCTCTGCAAACAGTTGAAGATATTGTCTAGGAAGATGATAAACACATTTTTGTAACTACTCAAATAAGCAATGTAATGTGTGGTGCTTAGGAAGAAAACGAAGAGTGAAAACTGCTGCAGGGGATGAATCTGCAGCACCTCCACAGTGCTATAAAGTGCCAGCAAAGCCCCGCTGTCTTGGGTGTGAAAGCTGCTGCTAGGTGGTGCTCTAAACTATTGGGAAATGTGAGTCCCATAATCCCTGGCAGAGGAGGAGTCTGCCGCACCATCACAGCGCTATAAAGCGCCAGCGATGCCCTGGGTAGAAATAATGTCCTCACATATACCATCAAAAGCATTTTTACATTTAACACTCTAGCCATACTTTATTACTTTTTTTCTGTAAACACCTTAATGGATTTATTTTATTGGCAAAATGGGGAACACATTTGGAATAAAATTCCACCAAACCCAAGAAAGACCTCAAATGGTCTTCGTGGGTAAGTGATGGGGCTTCTTTAATAGTTCTTAATAGGTTTATTTTGTGTGTCACTTTACTTTTAGGTATGTGGTGACCAAATAAATTCAAGTTTTGTCAAATTTACACTTGTCATATTTGAGTCATGCCTCTAGCTTATAAAATTTGTAAAACACTGTTCAATCTCACATTGTGTTGGCCACACTGTTGCCAAACACATGTATATCATCTTGAAAATATCGAACTCCCACACAATATCTGAAGATCTCTTTCATAAGTCTTTCAAATTCTGACGAGGCTGGCACCAAAGCCAAATGGCTTATGTTTAAAACAGAAAACACATTATGAGGTATCACATTAAGTTAGATGTCATGATTCTTGATTTAAAAACACCTGATGGTAAATGGCTGACTTGTAAAGAGCATGGTAATTATAGTAAGGCCTTCGAGTGTGCTCACATTTCATTTATATTTGGGAGTGGTTCTCTATCAACCTATATACTTTGATGTAAATCATACAAATCGACACAGACGCAACAAATTGTCACTCTTGCATCCTTGCATCATCGAGGCTGACCATTCTGACCCTTCTATTGGTTCAATCACTTATGACATGCACAATTTTTCCAACTCTTCACATATGCCATCTCTTAGAGATAAAGATACTTTGTGCACCTATCCTATGCTGAAGAATTTAATCTTTCCTAGATGTTCAGTGAATACATTGGAAACTTTCTTCACCAATTGTTTCTCAAGCGTAATTTTCATACATGTCAATTTTGATTTGGAAATCACACGTTCAGGATGGTTGGAATCTCAAATTCTATCCAGTAATCCTTGGTCATTTCAACCTGGAATAATAGACCCCTCTTTTTGTGCTTAGACTACACATAGCATTTTCCCCTTTATATTCTAGCAAGTATGTCCTACTATCTCAATCCTCTTTCCCCCGTAAGCCTAAATGTTTATACTAGAATCCTTAAGTGTTTATAGCATAAGTTTCTTAAAACCTTCTGGGCCAAATAATGTAAAGGGTGATGCTGAATCAACCATTAACCGCACACTCACAACACTGATTGCATTATTGCAATATGATGGTTTTTATCTAAATGGTTTTAACATTGGACTGTTAACGTCGCCTCCAATATAATTCATTGCACCAGAAGACTCATCCACCTTTGTGGTACTAGACCACTCATTATCCACTTGTATAGTCAAAACTACATCGCTTTCATCCTCGTTTTCATTCTCCACACCACACTATTCCAGCTGAGAAACATTTATCTTATGTGAACTTGAACAGACTTTCACAAAATGTCTTGTGTGATTACATTTGTAACATATTTTAAGTAGGGCAGATACATTTTTTGCTGAGGCAACATGTGTGTGGCTACCCCACTTAAAACACAAATTTACATCAGAATGTTTTTTTTATCTTTCTTGATATCAGCCTAATAGTCCTTTTTGGGTGTTTGTCCTTTTTTAACATTTTTGCATTCATCCTTTGACCTAATAAAGTTTACTTTCCCATTAGTCCCTTGTTTAATTTAGTCTTAGAGCCCCCGTAGCTTGCTATCCCAGCCATTAAAGGCCCGCTCAAAGGAGCTGGACTTTAATTGCAAGTATAGCCCAGCTACGAAGGGCTATAAGGTTATTAGAACATTCTGCCACTAGATGGCAGAATGTTCTAATAAATAAAACAATGTCCTAACGGAGCCCGAAGGGATTAAAATCCCCTCAGGCTCCATGAGGACTTTGTTGACAGCTCTTGCTGTGAACAAAGAACATTGGAACGTTGACGCTCCAGGCTTTTACCGGACAGTAAAATCCTGGAGCAATCCATTGTCTCCAATGGAGCCCCCAACATTCCAATGTTCTAATAGATTTTGACATTTCTTTAAAGTAGGCATCCAAATTCCCAATCACCTTTGCATTGTTATGATCAATTACAAGTCTGGATCTTCCTTGGAAAGTAAACAAACTTACATTTTCGAATTGCAGTTTTTTTTCGATTAACTGATCTTGAATAATGTTATCCTTGAATTCCTGGTAGTTCCTTGTTATTGGAAATTTTGTCAGGGCCAATTCAAAGTCATCAATTAATTCTCTGTGTTGTAGAGGCCTCTGCAAGAATGTATCCCTTTCCAAAACAACATGTTTGGCTGGTGAGAATCTTTTGTGCAATGTCTTCTGGACTGAGACATATTCACCCTCTATGTTGGTGGTTACCATTTTACCAGAGGCACCCTCCTCATTTAGGTACATTTTTACCTCAAGTGAAGGTAAAGGTTTCAATATGGATATGTTTTCGAGGCCCAAATTAGGGTTAAAGCTTTTTATTTCTTAGTAGTCTCCATCAACAGCATCTAAATATGCCTCAAATGCATCTTTCCAATGAAGCCAATCCAATGAAGGTGTGCCAGGGTTTGTTAAGAAGGGCAGTGAGTTGGTGAAGGTATACTACACTTTTATCTAGTAATGCTATTATATTCTTACATGTGCTATACACTGAACTAATATGTATTGTTGGACTTTTTTGCGTATGCAGGGTCATCCCCAATCTTTTTGCCTCCTGCCTCCTAGTTTTATTTTCTGACCTGTTGCTGTTGGCTTTTGAACTCTGAGTACTTTTCCACTGCTAACCAGTGCTAAAGTGCATATGCTCTCTGCGTACAATTGTATGTAATTGGTTTATCCATGATTGGCATATGTGATTTACAAGTAAGTCACTAGTAAAGTGCACTAGAGGTGCCAGGGTCTGTAAATCAAATCCTACTTGTGGGCCTGCAGCACTGGGTGTGCAACCCACATAAGTAGCTCTGTAATCATGTCTCAGACCTGCTACTGCAGTGTCTGTGTGTGCAGTTTTAACTGTAAATTCGACTTAGCAAGTGTACCCACTTGCCAGGCCTAAACTTTCCCTTTTCTTACATGTAAGGCACCCCTAAGGTAGGCCCAAGGTAGCCCCAAGGGCAGGGTTCAGTGTATGGTTAAGGTAAGACATATAGGGCCAGATGTAGCAAAGGGTTTTACCCATTCTGTCCTTATGGGAAAATGTGCTCATACATATGGCCCATAGTAATGTGTTTTATATGTCCTGACAGAAAATCGTTTTTCACTGTTCAAGGCCTGTCCCTCTCAAAGGTTAACATGGGGGCTACCTTTAAATCTGATTAAAGTGAAGATTCCCTTTGGGAGCGGATGGACATTATGGAGTTTGGGCTCTCTGAGCTCACAATTTAAAAATACATCTTTTAGTAAAGTTGATTTTAAGATGGTGTGTTTGAAAATGCCACTTTTAGAAAGTGAGCATTTTCTTGCTTATACCATTTCTGTGACTCTGCCTGTTTGTGGATTCCCTGTCTGGGTCAGTTTGACAACTGGGCTGGTTGCACCTCACACTAGACAGTGAAGCAAAAGGAGCTGGGGTGTAGTCTACATTTCCTGAGGAGCCATCTGTGCTAGGAAGGATGGGAGGAGTGGTCACTTACACCTAAAACGGCTGTGCCTGTCCTCACACAATGCAGTCTCCGACGCCCTAGTGAGTGTCTGGGGCCAGGCCTGCGTAAGGCAGGATTTCACATTCAAAAGAGACTTTACTTTGAAGTAGGCCTACTTCAAAGGAGAAATTGGGTATAAGAAGGGCACCCAAAACCAGACTTTGGTTCACTTCTGGACATCAAGAGGAACCTCGACCTGGAGAAGAGCTGAAGAGCTGAGGAGAAGTGCTGCCCTGCTTGTGACTGTGCTTTGTGGAGCTATCCTGCAGTTGCTGCTTCTGCCAGAGTAAGAGGGCAACGACTGGACTTTGTGTGCCCTCCATCTTGTGAAGAAGTCTCCAAGGGCTTGATCTAGAGGTTGCCTCCTGTTGTTTGAAGTCTCAGAAACAGCAAAGACTTCTCTCTGCCAGCACCTGGAGTCTCTAGAGAGACTACTGCTCTGACAAGTGGTGCCTATCCAGTCCCTGGGCCCTTGAAAGGAAAGCTGGTGAAAATCCAAGGAAATCGACTTCGGTAACTTCGGACCGACACCGCTGCTGAATCCGGTGATGACGTCTGCACCCAACTCCGTGATCTTCGCTGGAACGTGATGACCTTTGCAGGCGTGACATCGCTGCAGCCCCGCCGAAGTCGCGTCTCTGTGGAAGTTGCTGCACCATGTCGTGACCAACACCGCTAGAAGTGTGCTGATTCACCGTTTCGCACAGACGCCGCGGTCCCCGACTTCGTGCATCAACTCGTTTTCATTTCTTCACCAAGGTACTGTACCTGGGGGTCTACGTGACTCCGTGTCCGGCACCGCTGGTGTTGGATTGTTGGGAACGACTCCGTTACAATGCCGTGTTGACACCTCATCGAAGCATTTTGTGTTTTTAACTGCTATTTTTGAGTTTAATCTTTAAAAATTCATAGCTTGACTTGTGTATGTCAGATTTTTCTCGTTTTGGTCTTGTTTTGTTTAGATAAATATTTTCTATGTTTCTAAATTGGTGTTGTGTCATTTCGTAGTGTTTTCCTCAAGTTACTGTGTGTGTTGGTACAAATACTTTACACATAGCACTCTGAAGTTAAGCCTACTGCTCTGCCAAGCTACCAAGGGGGTAGGCAGGGGTTAGCTGAGGGTGATTCTCTTTTACCCTGACTAGAGTGAGGATCCTTGCTTGAACAGGGGATAGCCTGACTGTCAACCAAAGACCCCATTTCTAACATGTATGATTCATTTTTCTTAAGCATTGAGCAAAAATGTTGGAATACTGAATGTTTCTCTTCTTTTGTGCTTTTGGATAGATTATCCATAGTCAGACAAGTTAAAAATGGTGACCAATTGATCGTGGCCAGTTCCACTTCTCAATATGAGCCATAAAGTCCTCTTTCAATTTCTATTCACCAAACTGGAGGGCAGACCACTCGAGAAGTGGAACTGGCCACGATCAATTGGTCACCATTTTTCTACAATGTAGGTTTATGAAGTTGTATGCATGGAACATGCAAGGAGATGATGTGACCCTATAATCTATAGAGATGGCCTCAGGGTATCTGCCACACAGGAATCTGCCGCACAGGCACTAAGATAACAATGTCATAAGGCACAGTTGTGTCAAAGCACTGCTGAAAGGAAATGTAGGCACCAAACTGGTGGTCAGGTCAGAGAAGATGCATGACCTGCTCATCTCTATTGAATAGAAGTAATTGTGCTGAGGAATTATCAATTAACAGGCTTTTATTAGCACTTCACATGATATGCAGCAACCACCAGTAAATCACCTTCTATCACCTGCCACCTGTAATTCTTACCCTCAACATTCTCCTTCAACCATTTATAGGTTAGCATCCACTGCAATCCTATCACATACCTGAAGCAATGTTTATCTAAGTAACAAGCGAACCTGGCTGCCAGGTCAAGTCATAAAGACAGCTGCTGTTAGCATAAGTTAAGACTTGCATGTACCCTGTCCCTGTATCCAATGTTACTTTCAGAAGTACATTTACTAACATTTGGCACTGGTTTAGCATCATAAAAGTGGCACACATCAGCAGAAAATGTTGATTTGAAATTTACGTTCCAGAGAAAAACATATTATATATATAATATAATTATCTATAGCAGGTAATGCAAACCAGCACCTAGCATTACTTTGTATTACAAAGCATCAATGGGATGCTCCTCGTCTGGTACGCAAGTGTTCCAATGGGTTTTGACGCATAACCACATCTACTATCAAAAGTAGACAGGGTTTTGCAGTTACAAATAACTTGATTTTGTAATTGGTTTTATTGAGGAGAAATGCTTTAAATTCTTCATTCTTTTCTGGCTTTGCATGTGTGTGCATTGTAGAGCACACATACAAAGTAGGCCAAGTTTAAAAGTTAGTCTAAGCATTGTATTTTATCCAAGCATAGAATTTTGTTCTTGAAGGCTGCCTTTCCAGGACAATATCTATGCTAGACCTCACACCACATACCCTTGTACTAAAGTGCAAAGGTGTATGCATGGTGCTAGCAGCCTCATTGTGCACCAGCCCCAGGGAGAGAGCACCGTGGCCCAGATTTACAAACATATCACACATTGCAACCCAGCAAGTGAGCTGGTTGTGCTGTGTTGAATGAACAGGAGGATCAGAGCAGGGCCACATACAGAAAGATGTGGCAGTATTCTGTGCTCTCCATGTGCTGTTGCATTTATGTTGCCATGAGCTAATGCAGACACCCCAGCACAAAAGTGCAAGGGTGTCTGTGTTGTACTCAGCATAGTTGTTGGGCAAGAAGGGGCCCCTGCTGCACATAAACTATGCTGACTGACAATTTACTCTTTGTATGTGTGTTGCATATTGCAGCACACATGCAAAGAGGAATAAATGAGGAGTGTTAGAAATGGGGTCTCAGGTTGGCAGTCAGTTTGCACTGTGTCCAAGCAAGGACCCACAGACAGAGCAATGGAGAAACACACTTAGATAACCCCTACTTATCCCCTTGGTAGCTTGGCACAAGCAGTCAGACTTATCTCAGAAGCAATGTGTAAAGTATTTGTACCAACAAACACAGTAATACAGTGAAAGCACTACAAAATGGACACAACACCAGTTTAAAAAAATAGGTCATATTTATCTAAATCAAACAAACCAAAATGACAAACATTCAACATACACAAGTCAAGATATGGATTTTCAAAAGAATAAGAGTCTTACCCAATAGAAAACAATGGAAATGTTGATTTTACACAAAGTACCTGGTTTGCGTGAAAAATAAAACCACACGGGTGAGCATGCTTTGGAAAAGTGAGGCCGTGCGTCGTTTCTTCTCCGGTCAGGTAGGCGATGCATCATTTTTATCCCTCGCAAGAGAGCAATGTTTTGATTTCCAGATGGGTCACCTTGGATCTGAGCCGATTCACAATGACTTTGCTGCCCAGCTACGATGCATGAGAAATACAGTTGCACAGTGTTAGAAAACCACACTGCATGGGATTTGCATTGTTATCAGCAGCTGCAAGCAGGTGTTGTGTTGTTTCTCCAGCCACAATGCAGGTGGAGCATCAATTTTAGCCACAAAGCGGGTACCGCGTCATTTATCAGCTGCGCTGCAGATGGTGCATTGAAACTTTATCCTCATGCGTTCTGGGCGTGGATTTCAGCTCTTGTTCTGCCAACTTCACCTTTCAAGGGCCCAAGGACTGCACAGGGCACCACTTGGCAGGGCAGGTGTCTCAGCAGAGAGTCCAGGTGCTGGCAGAGGATGTCTTTAATGGCCCTGAGACTTCAAAACAGGAGGCAAACTCAATCCAATCCCTTGGAAATTCTTCTCAAGCAGGATTGCACAACAAAATCCTGTCTTTGTCCCCTTTCACTGGCAGATGCAGCAACTGCAGTATAGCCCACGAATGCACAGTCACAGGCAGGGGCAGCACTTATCTACAGCTCTTCAGCTCTTCTCCTTGGCAGAGGTTTATCTTGGTACCAGAAGTGATCTTGAAGAAATCTAAAGTCTGGGTTTTTGAGTCCAGTACCTATACCCCTTTCTGCCTTTGAAGTAGGCAGACTTCAAAGGAAAGTCTTTGGAGTTTCTAGGATCCTGTCTTGCCCAGGCCAGGCCCCAGACACACACTAGGGGGTTGGAGACTGCATTGTGTGAAGGCAGGCACAGCCCATCCAGGTGTAAGTGACCACTCCTCCCTCCACACTAGACCAGATGGCTCATCAGGATATGCAGGCTGAACCCCAGTTCCCCTTGCGTCACTGTCTAGAGGAGATTGACAAACAGCCCAAATGTCAGTCTGACCCAGACAGGGAATCCATGAAAGGCAGAGACACAGAATGGTTAAAGCAAGAAAATGCCTACTTTCTAAAAGTGGCATTTTCAAACTAACAATCTAAAAACCAACTTCACTAACAGATGTATCTTTAAATTGTGAGCGTAGAGACCCCAAACTCCATACTTTTATCTGCTCCCAAAGGGAAACTACAGTTAAAAGTTACTTAAAGGCAGCCCTCATGTCAGCCTATGAGAGAGATAGGCCTTGCAACAGTGTAAACCGAATTTGGCAGTATTTCACTGTTAGGACATGTAAAACACTTCAGTACGTGTCCCACCTTTAACATACACTGCACCCTGCCAATAGGGAACCTAGGGCCTACCTTAGGGGTGCCTTATATGTATGTAAAGGAAAGGTTTGGGCTGGCGAGTGGGTACACTTGTCAGGTCAAATGGCCAGTTTAAAACTGCACATACAGACACTGCAGTGGCAGGTCTGAGCCATGTTTACAGGGCTACTAATGTGGGTGGCACAACCAGTGCTGCAGGCCCAATAGTAGCATTTGATTTACATGCCTAGGCACCTCTAGTGCACTTTACTAGGGACTTGCTAGGGAATCAAATATGCAAAACAGGAAAAGACAATTACACATAAACTTTACACAGGAGCGCTTGCACTTTCGCACTGGTCAGCAGTGGTAAAGTACCTAGAATACCAAAAACAACAAAAACAGAGTCCAGCACACAATCAAAACATGGGAAGCAGAGGTAAAACGGCAGGGGAGACCAAGCCAAGGATGCCAGGTCGAACAAGGAGAAAAATAAATATTTCTTCCCAGTATGCCAGCCACGGGGAAGCACAGGATTTTGCTGCAAATCCATTTCTACAGGTCTTTGTAGATGTGGACTTGCATCAATATCCAAGGGGGTTGCACAGGAATGCCTATGCGCTACACATGCAAAGCATCCTTGATTCAAAGTAATACAATGCAGTGCATTGTGCTGCATTGATCTACTTTAAGTTACAATCCAACACAAATTGTGTTTTGCGTTGGATTGTCAATACCAGCACTTTGTGGCAGGTCCCCGATAAAAAAGTGATGCAAAGTATTTGCCCATATCTGTGTAGATATGCAGCTAACCTGCTGTCTCCCTCTCAAGCAATGCAATGCAGCAACTTTGGTTGTTACGCTTTGCTGCTACAAATTTTAGTAAATATAGAGTTCCACGTTAATAGTTGCTTAGCTATACATCTATTCATCTATTGTGACTGAACCATTCATCCATTCATATACTCACTCATCCATGCAGTCTTTGTCTCATTCTGCCTTTCACCTATATTCACCCATTCACATGATCATATAAACAAACTTGCCAAATATATAGAAATAGTTCACTCACAAAAGGGCTTTTAATGTTGTTTTTTAGTACATATTTCAAAATGCTATGTGTGCTCCACCTTCACCTTGAAAGAAAAACAAATTTCCCACTGCATATCAACAAGAGATGAGCACACGAACATTGATGATTTCTCAAACCTCATGCACTTTTAGCCATGAGACTGGCTGGGCGTTTTAGCACATAGCACACCCGCCTGGCTTAGATTGGCCCGAATTATAGCTTGTTGCATGGATGGGAGGAAGCAGTTTGAATGAATTCATTCTGGGTCTGATTTACAAAGATTTTGCATCAGGTTTGCATTACTTTTTAAAGTAACCCAAATTCCAGGTGTTCCTATTTACAAACCAATGCAAACAGCAATTTGTGTTGGTTTGTAACCAAAAGTAATCCAACACTGCCTTTTGTTAGTTTTTGCCAAGGAGATGTCCCATGAGTGGTACAAATGCATCCACCCATATATTTTGATGCAAATCCATAGCTACAGACTAGTAGACATGGATTTGCACCAAAACCCTGCACCTCCCTGAATCTGTTGTAAAGAGGAGAAATATTTCTATTACTCCTCGTTTTTTTTTTCTTCATTTTTAGATGTGGGCTGCATTTTGCAGCACACAAAGAGGAAATTGCCTTTGAGCATAGCTTTTGTGCAAAAAGGGACCAATTCCAGCACTACTGGAAGAACTATACAGACCACAACAGAGACACGCTTGCTCTATGTCTCAAGGGCACCTGCAAAGGCACATAGCTGCCGTAAAGGCGCCAGTGTAGGAAGAGAGCAGAAGTACACCACTTCTTTGTAGATATGACTCCTTTCCGCCCTCTCCATTAGGTACAAGGCGGCGCAGAAGCTTTGCTTGCTGCCCTGCATTGCGTCAAAGGTTTGTAAATCTGGGTGCCTGCATGGAAGTTTGTAATGGACACCCTGACAGAAGCACACCATGGACTTAAGGAATAACATGGAAAATAATTTGAATTCTGCCTGGAAGTTTCTGCTATAAAACCACAGCCATCAATTCACCGCTTGGTTGAGCAGACATTTACTTCCTTCAGTCCATGCACCTGTCATTTTATTATCTGCAGGATTAAGACGTGACAGAAAGCGGTGCAATATTTATGACCCCTTTTGCCAAAAAAAGAGACTTTTTAAGCCTAAAGGAGAGCAGCTGATGGAAATATTACGCCTAGAACAGGCAGGGCCCTCGCTGTGTCATTATTTCTTCTGACAAGCCATAAAATGAAAAGAGTAGCCCCTCGAGATCCTGGAATCTTATTTTCTGCACTCTACTTCTGGCATCTTGGACACACGGGGCAGAGGACACAAGTTGTTTCTTTCTTCAGGCACCTGCTGCTCTGCCATCTGCAGCTACAAGGCACTTGTTTTGATGGCTCGCCGGTACCCTCGCGCAAGTGATGGGCTGCTTAACAGCTTGCGCTCACGTGTTCCCAAGGCAACTGCCCGCAGCAGTACGTTCCCGGTTCTGATGGACTGCTAGCTCACCGACGTGCCTTCTGGCGAGAGGCTGGAGCACTTCCTTACGAGGCCCATTGTACAGAGACGCAAAGCTCTTTGAACATTAAATAAAAGCTGCAAACAATTCCAGATTCTCGAAACAAGCGCTCTGTAGCAGCCCGTTATTGCCTCTCTTGTTATCACGGCTCCAAGGTTTACAGAGATCGTGGGACGGAAATTGGGGCAGCTCACAAAGATTCTGTGCTCCGTACAATGATTGGATCGACTTACATGGTCAAGAGAACCAGCCAGAGCCGGGTGAATTAACCACAAACAAATACATCAGAGCTGTTTATTACGAATATACTTGTAGATTGCAAAACGTAGTCGATAGCCGTATACGGCACACTACACTACACATCAGTAAAGCGCCTGGCACTCACTGCATAGCTCGGCAGAATTTTGGTAAGTCACTGAAACAAAATAGAAGTAATTCGCCTTGTATTTCAGCTCAGACTAGTCAGCGATTGGCAAATTAGCAACGTCTCCCCGTGCTTTCAGATGAGTAAAACAATGGCACAAACCTCGCCTCCGCGCAATAAAAACACACATCTTACCCCCCCCATTAACTCTTCGTAAACTATTTGTGCCACTGAACAACTGACCTTAACACATATTTAAAGAAATCATACTGCTTTTATAGTGATGTGATATGCATATCAGATGATACATACGATGATAACGTTCAAAATGTGGGTTTTCATGGCTGGCGTGAAAGTCATGGTTTCAGTAGCGAACCATAACAATCGAATTTCAGGGATGTTAAGATTTTCATATGTAACAATTACACCACGTGTGTTATTTAAGTGAATAACTTTTTTCCCATTTAAATGTTCCCGTGTTTTCCCTATATGAACCATAACTTTATTTTAATCATCATTTTTCTTTGAATTTCTGAGGGTTTTGTTTAAAATGGAACTTTGGCAGTTGGATACTGAGCCACTGCACGAGCTTCCAGACTCCGCAGTTCCTGGTAAACAATTATTGTTGATGGGGAGTTGGTTCCAGTTCCTGGCCTAGAGTCAGGCCCCACATGAAACCACTCGTACTCAGACCCTGCAGTACACGGTCTTTGCGCACAATGGGTTCTGCATAGAGAGTCTCGTCTATAGCGCGGCCCTGTGCTCAACTCCCTGTTTCCCAGCAGTTGCATACAGTGCTTTCCTGCGGCCAGACATAGCACCCAATGGCCATGCATTTCATCAGACTTTGCACCCATTCACATGTCTGATGACTTGGTCCATTTTTAGGTTTCACCCGCACAGCACTTGGACTGTGCTTGTGAAATCTGTTGCATTTAATATAAATCTTAAAAGGGGCTTACACCCCACCCCATTTGCATTCCTTGTTTTTCATTGGTTCCTGTCCTTGCTACTTACTTTTCCTCCCAGTATGCTGTTTCCTGTTCTTAGTCAAGTTGTTCTTTCTGTGTTTCTCTATCAGTTTCCTATCGACCAAGTATTGTTTCCATTCGTCTTGCTGGAACTTCTTGTCAGCACCTCTGCGTGCTTCGAGTTGTGAACTCACCAGTCCCTGTGAGGCCAAAGCAGGGACCCACTAGTGCTTCTTTTCGAGCAACTCCTGAAGCACCATGGAGCCAGCGGGAGTGCTGCGTAAGAGGCTGGCACTTGCAGAGACCTACTTGAGGCCAAGATATAGCCATTTTCCCTTCAAATAAAATGAGTTGACATGCACAATTTAAATTCAATTTTATAATCTCCTTTTCATCACCTCTGTGCTCTTCGAGCAGCTCACTCACCAGTCCTCCCAGGGCTGAAGCAGGCACCCACTCTAGTGCTCCCTTCACCAGTCCCCCAGGACAAAAGCAGGCACCCCCTCCACTGCTGCCTTCCAAGCAACTCCTGAAGCGCTGCATGTTTTTGAAGGGCTCCTATACAACACACAAAAAAAATGTGCGATTAAAACAAAACCCACATACTTAATTAAGGTTTTGGCTGCAACAAAACATGGAACAATCAATGTGTGAAAGTTTGTCAGTTACTTTTCACTATTTTCACCATTCAGAGCCTTAAAATGACAGGGAAAATACATTCAAAATTGCATTCACAAGTGGTCACAATCTTACAAATTCACCTCATTCAGCGAGTAATAAAATGCAGGACTGCTGGAAAACAAAGACAATCATGTGGAGGCTTCCAAAGCAAGAAATGGCCAGCCAATTGGACTGCTACTCTCAATGACCAATGGGGAGCTTTAACACATCACAGCATCGGGTAGTATGTTTCACTTCTGTAACGTGAGAACTTCATTATTCATGGAGCCAGAATTATGAAATTATGGTTTCAAATTAGACAAAGTTGCTCTAAGTCGTGTGAATAATTCTGAAGGTAAGCCTATCAATTCCCATTGCAAAACATAAATTAGGTTTCACATGTGCCTTCGCTTAGGTGACCCGGATCAATCAGTACATGTCACTTTTTGTTTCTGAAAGTCCTGGCACCTGATAGCTGCTAAAATAAATGCACATTCCGATTTTCAATGCATTATTTAATTACAGTGGTGTGCGTGATTACTCTTCTACCGGTCCTTTTACTGCACTGTGTCTTGAAGTTCAGTACTTAGACCTGCCCGCACAGCAGGTTTTAATGTGGGGCCGATAACTTACCTCAGAGGCCATCAGCATGTCCTTGTGATTCATAGAGGCATTGGGGAAGGAGTATTATTGTGACTTGTTTCATTCAACAGAGGGCATCTCTTTCCTCCTTTCTTTTATGTCCCAGCACAATACAGCACGTTCAGTCTCCATTTACTAATATAACTAACTACAGGACTAGGACCTCTAGCATGCAAAGGGAAATGCACTGAATAAGCTGCTTTTGTGTGACATGATTCAGTTTAAGATTTCAGGTGTCTTTTACACAGCAATGCATTCATTGTGCGCACTGTATTTGCAATAGTCAAGGCGTTCCAGTGCCTGATGTCTTACTTCTGCTCAGCGATTGATGGGGCCTTAAATACACTCTCACAAGCGGAAACCAAACAGGATGTTAAATGCATGACTTCAAGGGGCTCTTTAAATACAATCACTGAGGGCCAGATTCAAGGGAAAATGATGGTGCTCGTTGCTGCGCCAAATTTGTCAGCGACGAACACCATCATTTTCACAAAGCAGGGATGCGCCGTATTTAATAGAATAAGTCGCACCCCTATGTTTCCTCCTGCGCTGAATTTGCTGCTGTGCGCCAACACAGCAACCATTGCAACATTAGCGAGAATGGCTGCGTTGAGCACCCTTCTGCACAAAACAATCTTAAATGGCGATTTGCTCTTTCTATGTGTGCTGCAGAATGCAGCATACAGAGAAAGAGCAAAAAACTAGGAGAAATGAAAGCATTTCTCCTCATTGCGCCCTGCCAACGCCACCTCTGGGGTGGCGTTAGATTTTGGCGCTGCCTCAGGTTTACAAAAACACGTAAATCTGGGGCAGCATCAAAATGCAATGGGTGTTGCTGTGGAACGCCCACAGCAACACACATTGCACGCCTCTTCCATGCAAAGTGCTGATTGTGAAGGGGCCGAATTTACAAGGTGGTGTTAAGCCACAAACAGTGGCTTAACGCCATCTTGTAAATATGGTGCAGTGCATAGTGCCACCAGAGCGTCACTAAAAGGGTATGCTCTGGTGGCACTAGGGGCTCTTAAATATGCTCCTGAATCTTATTTGAGACTATCTTTCTGGGGGTAATTGCTAAAGCACATACAGTACAGGATGTGCTATTCACATGCACTGAAACAATGCATATATTACAGATGGGATTGCAACATGTTTTTTTAATAGATTTAAGAGGGGATTTGCATGCCAACTTTTTTACCTCATGCCCAGGTAATCTGCTCTGCAACATGGCTTAAAGAAAAGAAAATTGCCTTTTTTTTTTAACTTTAAGCAAGTTACACAGCAACTCAACTACTGTACACCACGTAAAAACTTGACAAAGCCAATAGGTTTTGTCTATGCAAAATCTATTGGCTTTGTCATTGTCGATACCAAAGCGCTTTTTGTCTTTTTCTTTAAGCCACATTGCACAGCAGCTCAATTGCTCTGCAAAATGTAAAAAAAACATATTGGCAAAGGGCATAGGCGAAACCTATTGGCTTTGCCAATGCTTGTTTCGCTTTTAAAATTTGTCAATTCATTGAAACTATCACATTCAGGAAAATGATTCCCCTTCCAAATTCAAATGGTGGCTGCTCATGCTTAATTTGTTTGTAATTCACGAGTTAATCTCTACTAGCATTATCACCATAATATTTATATAGGGCATATTGACTTCATTTGAGATACATAGGGCAGGATTCACAAAGGTAAATTCCCACATATAATCTTACTCCCAATTAAATCCACTTCTTTACCTGAGTGTAAATCTATACTTATTTGCTATTCGCTGTTTCCTTGTGTAGTTCGGCACTAAGGAGAAGTTACACCCCCCTTCCCCCCCAGTCAGGGGTTGGAGCCTCCTACAATTTGATTTACAAATATAACGTATAGCAACCTAGAGGACAGGCTAATATGGGAAATGGATGTGGTATTGTCCCCAGGTAGGTGTTCACTATGAGTACAGACTAGAAAAGAGTTTTGTAAGTTGATGGCCAGGATGGGAAAGCATTATTACAAGCATATATTGCTAAGAAACAAAGAGAGGGAAATAAAGCCAGATGCCTGCTCGTGTGCTTAGCAAGTAATGAGGTTCAGTCATCTATGGGGTCTCTAGTGAGCTTATCCACACAAAAGCAAGAAATAATCAGCCTTCGTGGAATATTGCAAAAAAATATACTGCTGTGCCTTCCCCCTCTGCTGCTTACATAAAGGAGTATATATTATTGGCTGGGTTGTCTAAGCTGACACCTGAACATAGGGAGTATCCCGATTCTCCACTGTCATTATGTGAATGGACGGGGGCTATAAAAGAAGTGGAGAAAGATAAAACCTCAGAAAGTGATGGCCTATCATTACAGTTTTATGCCACTTCTGCCAACGCTCTGATCCCCCATCTCTTACAAATGTAACATTGGCTAGGATTTAGGGTGTCCTATGCCCTATAGCTAAAGATGCCTTAATCATTATATTACCAAAACCTAAGAGTCCATACTGAATTTGCACAATGAAATTCTGTCTAAAGCACTTGAAAGAAGGTAGCAGCGACCCTTACAAATGTGATGCGCACAGATCCATTGAGATTTATACCACACAATAAAGCATCCCCTGGGGAATGGATCTCTGGCAAATGTGGCCCCTAAAGAAATGGAGAAGACCTTTGACACCCTTGGCTACAACTACCCGTTTCAGGTATTGGAGCGAATGTGCTTTAGACATAATATCAGTGCCTAGTTTGTAATAGAATAATAATAATGCCAGAGTACAAAGTTTTGTTCAGTAGCCCCGGCTGGTACTACTGGAGATTGGGAGTGCTCAATAGAAGGGCTATGTAGTCTTGATTCTGTCGCTTGCTTTTTATTGGACTACTAGACACTTCCTGCCATTTGATATCACTTTTTTTTGGGATCATTTTCATCCATGCTTTCACCCTTTGACACTATTTTCCATTTTTCTCTTCCTCCTGCTTCCCCCCTCTTTTGTGTATTTTTTTTCTATCCTGCTCTGTTGAGGAAAAATAAGTACTGGTCGCTAAAAAAGAGTGTCGTTGGGCTCTCCTGGAAACACCGGCTGAAATTAAGAACTCTTTTAGATCAAGACATGGATCCAGATGCTGTAATCTGTTTAAAATTTCCTGGTTCAAAAAGCTAGAGTGGTTTCCTAAGCGTTGGTGATAGAGAGAAAAACAAGACAGGGGTGCCTATTGTCACCCATGTGCTTTGTATTGGAAGTGGAACCACTGACAGTTGTTATGTGCAGGGATGAGAAGAACAGGGCAAGGCTGTGTAGGAAACTGGGTTATTAGTTGTGTGACCTTCACAAGTATTGGTCCACAGTTCTCTAAAACTGAGAACCAAGAACTCCATTGTTTCTCTTGACTCTCTTAGGGTAGCGAAGCATAGGAGTCCAAGGACTTATCAGGGGAGGTGGTGTGGGCTGGTAATCACCATTTGCTGGCACACAAGAATAACACTCAATAAAGGATTGTTAAGTCAGTGTTATTTCTTTAGGAAAAAAAAATGTACATTTATTACACACACACACACTACTCAATACTACACAGTGATTTACAAATATGTACATAGGCAGATGTAAAATACCACAGGTGACATTACATAATCACTCCAAGGGGTCATGCAAACATATAACGTTAGTCTACTATCTTGTCAAAGGTTTAAGATCCACAAACCAAATTTTAAAGACATCATTTTATAGGTGAATGCAACCATCCACAGTAAAAAGTCCAAAACAAGGAGGTCCAAAAAAAAAAAATCGAGGCATACTAAATGGGAAGAACCCATGAAAGAAGGGATGGAATAACAGTCATTCATGAGTACACTTACCTATTTAACAGTAACCAGCGCGGCAATGGGTTCTTACCAGACACACCATTTTGTCCACTACCACAGAGACTGTCCAGTGGCCTTCATCTGCTAAGACCAACCACCTAACTCAACCATGTGGCCTTCTGTCCCTAGAGGGAACCCAACCTGCACTAAGAACCCTTCTCGTTCTAGATTGGATGCATATCCGCCAACATGGAGTGAGCAGGTCTAGGCCCACCTTCGCCCTGGGTCATGCAACGCTGCATCCACCACACTATTCCCGGCAAGAGATCAGCACCTAAACACTTATACCAACACAACAGACAGGTCAAACACCTGCCCCACAGGCCACCAGCTATTCATACCTGCAGAATATGCAATTCAGTACCCTCACTCAACCAACTAACGACACAAGCCCCTTACTGGGCTGCTGGCACTAACCCTTACCTGCTCACTGCCCCATACCCTCTTGGGATGACGGTGCACCCTTAGGGGACCACAGCCCAATCACCAAGTGCCCTACTGGTTCAATAGAAGTGCTGCAGGACACTGATTGGGACATGCTTGACTCAGGCCCCAATTGAGCCTCCGCACCACAACTATGAAGACTAAACAAGAACCATAAAGATCCCTCAGTGAAAAGTTCAGCAGGCCACCGTGAGGCCCACGCTGCCTCCTTTCTCCACACTCATCAGAGGGATGTCCCTTGCTGCTGAGTCCTTGTCTGGTGAACCAGGAATTCCAATAGTCTAGGGATGCACTTTAGGCTGGTACACCTGTGGAACTTTCAAATTTGATTTTCCCACACACATTACACCCCATTTTGATACACTGCTGGTCCCTAAAGGGGCAAAGACAAGCAAAACGGAGTTCTAAGGCAGTTTTCTTCCTGTTTGTGTACTAAAGTGTCACAACAGACAAAACAGTAAATCACACTGACTTTCCCTATTAGTCAACACTAAAATTAAAAAGGCTACACCAGGTCAAAATCTAACCCTGCAAAATCCCCTCTGTGCCAGGCTAACTTGGCTCAGTTGTCAGGCATCGTTTAACAGTATTCTCACACATGCAGCCCTCACATGTGTGCATACATGTGTGCAGGCATCCAGATGTAACAAGTCAAGTGCCCCTTCCTGCAGTGGCCTTATCGTAAAAGGCTGACATTGGCAGTAAATATGTGCAGTCCATTTGCCAGGTGAGTGCAGTTGGTGAGAAACATGTAGTGAGAGTCACCAACAGTAAAAAGTCCAAAAGCGGGTGATGCAAAAAGCAAATAAAAACTATTGAATTGCAACAAGGGGGAAGTATTTTGATATTACTGCACACGGATGACTTGCTTGTTGACATTAATAATCTGTAAACTGAAGTAGTTCCAGTACTTGAGCAATTGGACTGCTTTGGTCAGATACCTGACCTTGTGCTTGTTCCTTTGGAATGAGAACTTGGTCGGTGTCCAACCTCCAGAGTTATGAGGGGGGGGAAACCTTCAGATATCTTGGGATACAGCTATTTGATAGAGATTAAGACACTTTGGAGGATAACCTGATGAGGCCATTGCTAACATTGCAAATAAGTACAAATGTTGGAATAAATTACCATTGTCTCAAGTTGGGAAAGTGGCCTTGTTCAAAATGATGATATGACCCAGACTCCTGCATTTATTTACCAATATACTGCTCATTCCACTCCTGGGTTGCCTCTGTTCCGTTTCTGAGGGGCCCTGCCTTGGCACTTCAGGCTGGACTGTTCCCATGAGGAGCAGGGTCAAGATTGATTTGCATGTGGGTGTCCTCCAATTGAGGTGAATTGTGAGTAAAAAGAAGAATGGGTTGAGATGCTACCGAACGATTGTCAGTGGTTAGAAAAATTGGAAGCATTATTCCCATCTCCTTTTGTGTGTTTAATATACCACCCTTAGTGGCATTGGTATGCCAAGACGTTGGTTCCATGCTCACTGTGTCCCTACAACCAAGATGTACTTGGCTGGTAAGCCCATAACTAGGGCAAAGAACCAGTCCTGAGTTGCTTGTGTTCCCTTTCAGGGAGGACCTGACTTGGCAGTTCAGGCTGAACTGTTCCCTTAAGGAGCAGGCTCAAGACTGATATGCATATGTCTGTCCCCAAACTGAGGTGGCATGGTGAGTAAAAGACTGATGGGTTGAGATACTACTGAACAATTGCCAGTGGTTGGACAAATTGCAAGAATTTCCTCCCATCATCTTTTGTGTGTTTCATGTACTACCCTAGTGGCATGGGTATGCCCAGGCATGGGTCCCATGCTCACTGTGTCACTAGAACTAAGCTGTACAAGCTGAACTATTAGCAAAACACACAAATGCTTTGTCTATGGAAACTAGGTCCTAACTATAACTACCTTCTGGTGACCACTGTTTGTATATATTTATATATTTTTTCCACTTAACAAAACACAGGTTACAGGTACATTATAGTTAGGCTGACATTTTAAACATACAGAACCATAGAACTTCACCAGTTATAGTTAGAGGAACCTCAAGTAACTATAATTTGTACCATAATGTAACTATAACAAGTGCTCCCGCCATGCACAGTTTTTTAGTCAAAACTTTTACTGCAAATATTACATTGAAATAATCAATTATGTTATCAAAGATGTCATGAGTGCCGTCATTTGTGGGATAATTAGCAGTGCACGGCATGTTTTTAAAAAAAAATCTATTTCCTAGCTATATTGTCCCTGTAACCTTTGTTTTTTTTCAGTGAATTTCTATGTTTAACATATAGTAATTTTCATTACTATATGTTAATCCAACCACTGCCGCGCACTGCCTTCAGCCAACTCCCTATAAGCACCCAACCGTGTACGGCCTTTGCCCATGTGCAGCAGAGGTTGCCTGCAAGATCTGGCCTGTAGCCAGACCGTGAGGCCAACCCTCTTAACCACCCAAACCCATGCTGTGCACAGCCTTATGGCTGTGCACGGTGTGAGTAGGCCGCAGCATTTTTGGGTGTGAAAATAGATGTTTGAGGGTGTATCTGGGGGTGAGAGTGTCTGTGAGAGTGTGTGACTGGGTGTGAGAGTGCATAGTGGGTGCGTCAGTGTGTGTGTGGGTCTGTGAGTGGGTGCATGAGGGTGTCAGTGAATCTGTGAGTGGGTGTATGAGAGTCTGAATGGGTCTGTGAGCGGGTGCATAACTGAGTGTGTCTGTGAGTGGGTGCGTGAGGGTCTGAGTGGGGCCGTGAGTGGGTGCATGAGAGTCTGAGTGGGTCTGTAAGTGGGTGTGTGAGTCTTTGAGTGGGTCTGTGAGTGGGTGCGAAGTGTCTGAGTGGGTGTGTGAGTGGGAGAAAGAGATTGAAAGATGGAGAGAGTCCGTTGTCCCGATACTGCCCCTCCTGCCTGCCCTGTATGGTTGGCATGTAGCCCCAGTCCCCTCCCCTGTCCTTCAGTGTCTGAGTCCATGCCCAGGCCCCCTCCCTCCTGACTTCAATCATCCGTTTCATTGCCACTGTCACTCCCTCCTGTCCTTCGTGGTCCCCTTTACTACCACTCCTCCTTCTGCTTCCCTGCATGGTCTGCTACCTCCTCCTGCCCTCTGTTATCCAAGTCTGTGCTCCTCTCTTCTCATTCCTACTCTCCATGGTCCATTGTGCTGCCACTGCCCGTCTTAACTGTTCTCCATGATCCACTTGATGCCCTTTCCTCACTCCCCTGTGTTAGAAATTGGCTTTTTCGGTTGGCTAGGGTTTACGCCTTAGACAGGTCGAACCCACCACTCTAGTCAGGGTAAGTAAGTAACATACTAAAGATAACTTTTGCTCACCCCCAGTAGCTTGGCACAGAGCAGTCAGGCTTATTCCCAGTGGTCATGTGCAAAGCGTTTGCATCTCTCACTCACAGCAGTGACACAATAAATACACCACAACTTGATAGTCCACAAAATATTATATTAAAATAGGAAAAAGATTGTGTACAAATCATAGACTAATAATACATATATCATGAACACTGTGCATGTATTGCAGTTACTGTATAATACTCATCACTCTGATAATGCCAGAGCCAAGGAAATGATACACACCATACAATAATTTACTGGCTTATTGGAAGGATAATATGGCCAGTCAACATGAATCCTAAGTACTATGCGAAATTCAAATCAGGTGACATACCTCAGTGTAGGAGGCTGGCCTGGTTTGTAGTGGGTACCTTGGGTACTTACACCTTATGCCAGGTCCAGTTATCCCTTATTAGTGAAATGTAGAAGTGTTCTAGCAGCTTAGGCTGATAGAGGTACCTATCGCAGAGCAGCTTAGGCTGAACTAGGAGACATGCAAAGCTCCTACAATACCACATATACTGTACTTATACACAAGTAAAGACAATACTCAGTGTTACCAAAAATAAAGGTATTTATTTGGGTGACACAGTACCAAAAATATCTTAGAGACAATAATCCTTCTGAAGGTAAGTATTATACACAATATATACACTAGACACCAAAATTAGACAAGTAAATAGTCATAGAACAATGCAAACAGTAGGAAATCCTGTAGAATGCAATGGGAGAAAATAGGTCTAGGGGCAACACAAACCATATACTAAGAAAGTGGAACGCGAATCACAAATTCCCCCCTAGACAAGTGTAGTGTGTGCAGAATCACTGGGAGAGTAAGAATACAGTAAAGATCAATAAATTACCCCACCCCATAGCCCAGAAAAGCAGGAGTAAAGTACTGCAAGTTTCCTTAGGACACACTACACCTCATGATTGGGATTTTGCAGAAGCCAACCAAGTCTGCAAACAAAAACTGCTGGATTATTGGATCTGAAGATCTGCAAAGGAAGGGGACCACGTCCAGAAGTCGAAAGAAGTTCCAGGAAGGACAGAAGCCCCTGCCAACCCAGAAGAGGGTGCAAAAGAAGAGTCTCCGGTTAGTCAAAGTCTGCAGGAATGCACCCTAGGAAGATGGCAGCGGGTTCCTGCATGATGCAAACGATGTCCCACGGCGTGAAGATCATTGCAGATGAGATTTTGTGGTGGAAGTTGCCAACAAGCCTTGGCTACGACAAAAGTGAGTTTTGTTTCAAAATGGCCCTGGTTGGACCCAGGAGGGACCTGGGGGCCTCAACTCTGTGTGAGGAGGAAGAGGAGGCTCTCAGCACGTCAGAGAGCCTTCAGGATGCCAACCAGCACCCTCAGTAGTCACAGGATCTGGGTTCAAAGGAAGTGCAAAACACAGTTGATGCAGCACCACAAAAGAAGGTCCCACGCCACCAGAGAACAACTCAGCGAGATGGAGTGCTGCAGACCTGGGCCAGTCTGTGCACAAAGGAATTTTGCAAAGAGTGCACAGAGGAATCAAGAGGCGAAGAAGACACAGTACACAGGGGTACCATCGCTCTCGTGGAAGACAAGTTCTTCCCTCCTCCAAATTGTGTCAGCAGGACAGTCTTTGTCAATGATGTCCACCCTCTGTGTCCTTAGGAGTATGCTTGTCGCTATGAGAGGAGTCCCAGGGTACCGGTCGTCATCTTGGAAAGAGCCTGCTTGGAGCAGGGGAGTGACTCCGTTACTCCACAGGAGATTTCTTCTGTCCTTCTGGTGCAGGATGAAGACATGGAGTCCCCAGAGCGTGCATACCATGGGAACTGTTGCAGTTGCTGACTTGGAGCTGAGGTTGCTGAAGAAAAGTGTCTCTTGTAGACACTTTGTTGCAGTTACAGCATTTCTTGGAGCAGGCTGCAGTTGATCCGAGGTCAGAAGAGTCTGAAGTTGTTGCAGAGGATTCCTGAAGGAAACTTGCAAGCAGAATCTGAAAAGAACCCACAGGAGAGACCCTAAATAGCCCTGAGAGGGGGATTGGCTACTTATCAGCTAAGAACCTATCAGAAGGGGTCTCTGACGTCACCTGCTGGCACTGGCAACTCAGAGGCCTCCAGAGTGCCCCCACACCTTGCAAAGCAAGATAGCTGAAGTCTGGGACACACTAGAGGAGCTTTGGGCACAACCCCTGAGGTAGTGATGGACAGGGGAGTGGTCACTCCCCTTTCCTTTGTCCAGTTTCACGCGAGAGCAGGGGAGGAGGGATCCCTGAACCGGTGTAGACTGGTTTATACAAAAGGAGGGCACCACCTGTGCCCTTCAAAGCATTTCCAGGGGGTGGGGGAGGCTACCCCTCCCCAGGCCTTAACACCTATTTCCAAAGGGAGAGGGTGTAACAACCTGCTCTCAGAGGAAATGCTTTGTTCTGCCTTCATGGGACTGGGCTGCCCAGACCCCAGGAGGTCAGAACCCTGTCTGTGAGGTGGCAGCAGCTGTAGCTGCAGTGCAACCCTCAGAGAGCTGGTTTGGCAGCACTAGGGGTCCTTAGTGGAGCCCCCAGGATTCATGGAATTGACTCCCCAATACCAGATTTCGAATGGGGGGACAATTCCATGATCTTAGACATGTTACATGGCCATATTTGGAGTTACCATTGTGAAGCTACATATAGGTATTGATCTATATGTAGTGCACACGTGTAATGGTGTCCCTGCACTCACAAAGTCCGGGGAAATTACCCTGAACTATGTGGGGGCACCTGGGCTAGTGCAAGGGTGCCCTCACACTTAGTAACTTTGCACCTAACCTTCAGCAAGTGAAGGTTAGACATAGAGGTGATTTATAAGTTACTTAAGTGCAGTGAAAATGGCTGTAAAATAACGTGTGCATTATTTCACACAGGCTGCAGTGGCAGTCCTGTGAAAGGGCTTTTCTGAGCTCCTAATGGGTGGTAAAAGAAATGCTGCAGCCCATAAGGATCTCCTGGAACCCCAATGCCATGGGTACCTAGGTACCATGTACTAGGGACTTATAAAGGGGGTCCAGTGTGCCAATTGAAATTGGTAAATGAAGTCACTAGCCTATAGTGACAAATTTAAAAGCAGAGAGAGCATAAGCACTGAAGTTCTGGTTGGCAGAGCCTCAGTGACATAGTCAAGCACTACTGACAACACACACATTAGGCCACAAACTATGAGCACTGGGATCCTGACCAGCAGGATCCCAGTGAGACAGGCAAAACACACTGACATATAGGTTTTTATCTATGAACACTGGGGTCCTAGCTAGCAGGGTCCCAGTGACACAGTAAAAACACACTGACACACACTCACAAATAGGTCAAAATAGGGAGTAACCATGCTAGAAAGAGGCTACTTTCTCACAGGAAACAGGGAGATTTGAGGGTAATTCTTAACCCCGTGCTGGCCCCTGGGGAAACATTTGTAGGGGGGCACAAAATGGCAGTAGTTGTTAGGCAGGCCAGCACAGTAAAACCAGCAGCTACAATGGCGATCTCTTCTGCAGTCCCACAGTTCCTTGACAGTCCACACTCTGGGAGCAGCTGGCAGCAGGACAATCCAGGGAGTTCTTTATGCCACTCAGCAGCAGCAGGTAGCAAGGCAACCAAAGAAGTCCGGATTAGTCCTCTCTGTTGTCCAGCAGTCCTTCTGTAGAGGTTCAGTCCCATTTCCCAAAAGTGCTCAAAATCATGAGGCTAGAGTCCCTGTACTCATACTCCAGGCACCCAGTTTCTAGAAGGTGGGAGAAGGTTCCAGCCAGATCCAATCAGTTGCAAGAATTTCCCTTCTCCCCTACTCTTGCTCTAGACATCAGTAGGGAGTGAGAGCAGGACACAACCTATTCAAATGTAAAGTGCACCCCACCTCCTTCTCTCCCAGCCCAGGAAGGCCATCAGTATGCAGATGAATGCAGATGTAATCCTGGCCCACCTACCCCTCCCTGATGATTGGCTGTCAGGAGAGTATGCACAAAAGTGGAGCTGCCACTCTGCCCTAGATGTGGATTGTAGTCAGGCTGCAAAATATCAGAGTTGTAAGCACAGAGCCCACTTTCTAAAAGTGACCTTTCCAAAATAGTAAAGTAAAATCCACCTACACCAGTAAGTAGCCAGGATTTCTTACTATCATTCCAAACACGTCAAACATGCCCATGCTACTCCTTGAGATCAGACGTTACCACTTAGAAATATATAAGGGAGTTCCCAATGCAAAGCTATAAGAGGACCAGCACTCACAGCAGTGAAAAACAAAATAGGCTGTTTGTCACTACTAGGGCATAGAGCACATGAAAATATATGTCCTACCTTTCACATACACAGCAACATTTCCCATAAGGCTATCTAGGGCCTGCCTTAGGTGTGACGCAGGCATAGTAAAAGGGAAGTTTAGACTTTGGCAAGTAGTTTGAGTTGCCAAGTTAGTGTGGCAGTAAACTGTGCATGAAGGCCCTGCAGTGGCAGGGCTGAGACAAGTTTGAAAGCCTGCTTCTGTTGGTGGCGCAATCTGCGTTGCAGGCCTAATAGGAGTATTTAATTTACAGGCCCTGGGTATATGGTATACCACTTGACAAGGGACTTAAAGGTAAAATAAATAAGTTGAATAGGTGTAAGCCAATTCTACCAAATTTAAGGGGAGAGAGCACATGCACTTTAGCACTGTTTACAAGTAGTAAAGTGCTGAGATTGCCAATGTCAACAAAAAAGAGGTCAGAAAAATAGGAGGAGAAAGACAAAAAGTTTGAGGATAGCCCTGCAGAAAGGGCCATTTCCAACACCCTGCTCTCCATTTTCGGTGTGCAAGCTCCTGCCCCATGCACTCCTGCTCTCGATGGTTTGATGTTCTACCACTTTCCCTCCCACCATGCCCCTAACCTATCCCTTCTGCCTTTCACATTAATTTGTGCTGCCACTACCCCTCCCACCTGTTCTCCATAGTTTGTTGTGCTGGCACAGCTTGTCTTGCCTTTCCTGCATGATTTGCTTGCTGCCCCTGTCTCCCTGAGTTCCTGCTCTGCCCCTCCCGACAGTGTTCAAACGAACAACTAGAGTTCTAACGTTCTGCATTGATGATAAAAGTGTGGCAAACCTGAGGTCTTCATGGAAAGTTTTGCATAGATTCATCAGGGAATTTTGTAGGATGAAAGGGTCAGTCAGAAAAGTGATAATTCCAATTTTATCTCCCATACAATGTTTTATTCTCCACTACAGAAAATAAAGATTAACAGAATTAGAGCAAACTTTACATGAAAGTAGAACCTTATCCAATGACCTGCCTTTGCTTGGTTTAGTGTAAATCCTTTCAGTGGTTATTGAGAAATTAGTGTTTAAAAATTGTTGCAGGGTGGGCTTGAAAGTGGTAAAATGATAGAGACATCTGTACCATTAGTCAGTGGATGATCCCTAAACCCGCGTTCACAGATCATCCATGGATTTTATTGAAAAAAACAACATAGCCTATTAGACAATGGAGCTTTATTCCCTGCATCCATTTCACGTCAGAGATCAAAGTCTGGGTTGCAGACTTGAAACTTCTAGTTGACCTGCTGTAGCCACATTTACAGGACACAGCACTCAGTCGCTGCAACTTGAAACAAGCATTGGCAAAGCCAATAGGTCATGCCTTTGAGACATACTGGTTTTGGAGCGGTGTTAGACCCAGCATTCTTAGTGTGGTTCCCCCAATGTTTTGCCCTCTGACTCCTGCTTTTCTGACTTCATTTTTGCTGGCTTTAGGATTCTGTGCACTTTTGCACTGCTGACCAGTGCTAGAGAGCAGGTGCTCTGCACTCTAAACATGGTGTTATTGGCTAATCCACAATTGGTACATTTCATTTACTTGTAAGTCCCTAGTAAAGTGCACTATATGTGCCCTGGGCCTGTAAATTAAATACTACAATGGGCCTGCAACACAGATTGTGCCATCCACTACAGTAGCCCTTCAAACATGTCTCTAGTCTGCCACAGAAGAGTCTGTGTGTGCAGTTCTGAACTGCCATTTCGATCCGCAAAGTGCACCCATTTGCCAGCCCCAAACCTTCAATTTTAATACATGTACATAACCCCTAAGGTAGGCCCTTGTTAGCCACAAGGGCAGGGTGCAGTGTATTGAAAAATTTGGAAATGTACTTTTAAGTTTAACGTGTCCTGGTAGTGAAAAACTGATACATTTATTTTTCACTACTACAAGGCCTATCCTTCCCAAAGGTTAACATTGAGGTTACCTTGAAGTGCAACTTCCAACATTGGGGTTACCTTAAAGTGTAACTTCCAATTGGGGAAATATAGAAATTGTGATCTTGGTGTCTCTGAACTCACAATTAAAAACGAACTTATGGTGCAGTCCGATTTTAAATCGTAAGTCTAAAAATGACACTTTTAGAAAGTTGCTATTTTCTTACTGAAACCATTCTGTGCCTCTGAATGTCTCTGAATATATGTCTGAGATAGATGACATGTGGACTCTGTGCATTCCTTCTAGACAGTCACACACAAAGGAAGCTTGGGTGTGACGGTTGGATCCTGGTGGCCCAACACCAGGCTGATGGGTCTTCCTGGGCTAGACGGGAGGGAGGAGATGACACTTACACCTGAATAGGGCTGCGCCTCTTCCCAAACAAAGGGCTGTATAGCCCCCTTAAAAGTGGAGCCAGGGAAGGAAGGGCAGGGACCTTGTGCACTTTAGAGGCCTCCCTTTGAAGTCTCACTCACTTCAAAGGCTCAACTGGCTATAAAGGATATAAGTAGTGCACAAAATAAGAAGGTACACAGTTCCAGAATGAAAGGGATAATAATACAAGTAAAGAAAAGTTCCTGTGAATCAGATCTGGTTGGAACAAGAGCCCTCACTCACCAATTGGTGACATGCTTCATCATCGGGCTTTGCTCCTCGTCAGGCCGGCATTGCAATGCCTGACGGGCCCCTCACGGTGGCTCTTTGCCGGAGATCTTCTGAGTATAGAATTGCCGATTGGTGAGTGCTAGAATGTGGGATTGGTACAGAAAATAAATCTATGTGAGGTTAAAAATGACTAGAGGTCTATGGAACTCTTATTTAATAGGAATCAAACCCCTGTCATGGTTAAAAACTGTGGTGTATGGGAAGAGATTAGTATTATGTCTAATCGACCCTTAATCAGAAAAAGTATGAAAAAAGTTTGTCTACAGTCGCTATAATCAGAAAAAGTGTGTGGAGTGCAAGTACAGCAATCCCTATACTGCCTCAAATAAAGGTCAACATGTTTCTCGCGTATAAAGTCAGTAAATATCAGTGCGATTCGTCAGGACCATACCTACCTAAGCCTCATATTGCATTAAACTTATTGTTGAGTCATTTCACAGGAACTTTGCTACCTGAATTGCTGGATTGGCCTGCTGCCTGCTGCTTCTTGCCTAGAAGTGAGAAGGATTGGTCCTGCCCTCTACTTCCTTTAACCCATGTTTCTCCAGGGCTTGCTTGTGTGCCCCTTATTCTTCAGCAGTCTCAGGGACATCAAATACTGCCTGCAACTCTCCTGGTGCTTTTGGACTCTGCCACCTGTGAGTACTACCCTTGTCTGAGGTGCCGCCCCTCCACTCCAGGGCCTCAGAAGTAGTTTCTGCAGATGTTTTCTGCCAAAACTGATTCATCGTCACCACTTCGAAACCAATGTATCACCATTTGACTGCGACACAGAGGGTGTTCGACGACAGGGAAGTAACAGTCTGTGCAGCCTGATGATGACACTATGCACAGCTTGACGATGACGCATTGTATTCATCTCAATGGAGTTCGACACTGATCGGAGACCCTACTGCGTGGAAAAAGTTTGAAGCATTGCCTTCCCATCTGCTCCTCAACGTTGACGCTTGCTCCATCCAAGGTACTGTTTCAGTGGACCCAGCATGGTTTCCGTAGCCAGCCTACCTTCCATCGTGGTCAGCCTGAACTTTGGATTTGCACGGATCCCTCGCAACCGCAAGTAACCTTTTGACTGCTAGTGACTTCTAAGCAGTACCATTAGTTTAATCTTTGAAAATAAATATCTTGACTTCTTCTTATTGGATGTTTGTGGTTTGGTGCTTGTTTTACCCAGATAAATATTCTCTAGTTTTCTAAATTGGTGTGAAGTCTTTTGTGGGGTCCCTCATTGTGTTACTGTAATTAAGTGTTGCACAAATACCTTGCACATGGCCTCTTTAGTTAATCCTGACTGCTCTCAGCCAAGGTACCAGATGGTGAGCACAGGTTAATTGAGGGTGTGTATCTGACTTACCCTGATGAGGATCGTGGTCCCTACTTGGACAGGGTGCATATCTCTGCCAACTAGAGACCCAATTACAAAACATCAGTGAAAAAAAAGTGATAATTACAAAAAATGTAATTTTGGAAGTTCAAAAGTTTTGTCCTCCGGTGAGGACAAGAGGATTGGGGATGTTGTGCTAGCACAGAAATGAAAGAGGGTATTATGACGATGTAGCAAAGAAGGAACATGGTGTTAGGGTGCACTACGTAGATTGCACTGTGTTGGGTAGAAATGACTGGGGGAACTGGTCTGACATGGGAGTGATGAGGGCACTATAGTGGTACAGAAAAGGAGAAGGCAGTGGGATATAATTTGGTGCTTTTAGGCACAGAGTTGAGGTGTTGGATAAGTGGGGGTGCAAATGGGCATTTAAAAATAAGGGGTTTCAGATTTCACTGTCACTTGTTAGAAAGATGCTCCAGGCATGAAACCTATCTAGGGACAGGAGCACAGAACAACCATTGATCAATAAAGAAAGAAAGGGCCTCTTCTGATGTAGGAAAAATATTGCATCTTCCTGGATAACGCTGCCCACAAACAAGGGAGTGTGGGCCAGATCACTGAAACGGAATAATACACAGAGGAATGAGGCATGAAACTAAACTGGTATTGGAAGGGCAAGCTGCTCAGTGATGGTTTGTATTAGTGTAGAGCTGGTGCTGACGTGGAGCAGAACCTATGAGAGAGTGAGGTGCTACATTGATAATATGTTGTTGTATTGGCATGAGGGTTGGCAGGAATAAAGACAATATTTATAATGTGTTCATCTGAAGATAGTTGGTCATGGGTATCTCTGCTGTTATAAGTGGCAGAAGAACCCTTCTTCCCAGAAACAACTAACTCTGCAGCATTTCAATCAGGCTGCCCTAAAACTGGATGCTTAATGTTCCTGGAGGAAGAACTTGCTGTCAGGCCGCCTTGCCAACACAGGCTTCATTGTGCTCATAATCAGACGCAGATGGCACACTGGCCTCTCTAATCCCACATCATGCACTCTCAAGCACCAAACACATTCAAACCAACGGGGAAGAGGATGTGGCATAACGGCCAGAGCTGCCAATTCTGGAACCGGGGAACAGCGTCTTGGTCTCAGCATTGGCTCAACAAGCCTCTGATTCTGGGCAAATCACTTAGGGCCTTATTTAGATCTCGGTGGAGGGGAACACTCCGTCACAAATGTGACAAAAATACCGTATTACGATCCCATTATATCTTATGGGGATCTTAATATGGCAGACGGGATATCCATCACGTTTGTGATGGAGTATTTCCTCTGCTGGCATCTAAATCAGGCCCTTAATCTCCCTATGCCTAAAAAATGAAAATTAATGTGTCCTCGAGTAATGCAAGTGGTGCTTGTGTTAAATGTTCCTTTGAATCGAGTTTGTGTAAAGTGAACCTTTGAGTTGAGTTTGTGCTATATAATATAAAAGAAAAACAAAATATAAATTTTTAATGCACTCCCAGTTAAGTCGCCATATCAGACACTGTCAGCAAGGTAAATCATTCTGCCTCGTTCTCCTATGGAAGATGTATTGTGGTGTATGTAGAGGGACACATTTAAAATTGCATGAGTTATACTGTTTCTATGGCTCCACTATTACTTGAAGTTCCAAGTGCTATGGAAGAAGCAGCAGGCAGAGGGAGTAGGAGGGAGAATAGTACCTCAGTCATGTCAGGAGCAGCAAACGAGCACTGATTAACGTGAATTAATCTTTGCTTAGTCGCTGCTCCATAGAATGACTGGAAATTCTGTTTCATCTCCACTGGCCAATTAAGGAGGCTGTAAAGAAGACTGACATGAAGCCAAGAAAAGGTAAGCAATTGGCGAGGTCCAAGTCTTTTTTGTATACCATAGTATCTTGCAAGTGAGATCACTTGATTACACAGGCTCAACCCCAAAAATATAAAGGAGCCATAAGGAGGTAAGGGTCAGAACCCTGACTCCTTGACCCTGATAGGCAACCCAGATTAGAATGAAAAAAACATTGCCATGTTGTTTGAAGAACCCCATCCATTGCTCATTGACCTTAGCATGGCTCTACGGTCTACGGCACAAGCCCTTAAACACATATTGAAGTTCTCTTTTAGCTTTGCAATCCCTGACTCATGGTCCATAAATCCTTACTAATTTGAGGTCCAACAATGGCCCGTGTGTCTCTGTGGGTTTGCAAACTGGACCACTGGGGCCCACAAACTCCAGAAAAGGCCAGCCTGTGCTTGCCAACCTGAAAGGGCTGTGAAAAGCTTTTAGAACCATCTAGGAATCACCCAGAGAATTGTCCGCAAGATGTGCAATGCAGTATGACCCTCAAGTGCATTCCTGGTGGCAGAAGAGTGCCACCAGGAACAACAAGTAACAAACCCTGTTGAATTTGTCTCACAGTGCTGAGATATTTCAAAAAGGACTGGTGGCTTAGGTGCGGTGTTGAGAAGAAACAACTCATGTTTGGGAGTCCATTAGCATCCATCTTGCATGCAAATTCTAAGTGGGATGTGCTTGAAATCCCAGGGGTCCATCAGGCTGTGGATTATCTCAAGAGATCAATAAAGCCACAAGTGCTGTTATGCTATACTGAGTATTTTTCTTAAAGGTAACAGAAGATAGAACCTCTGTTCTCTGGAGCTTATAGGCATAATGTCAATGGTCCATCACAGTTGAGAGTCTCATAGATGGGAGCAGAAGCAATGCACCAATTAACTGCTCCTGAAAACTATGTATAGCATGAGTGGGACACTGAGAAAAAGAGAGATGCCAGCTCTGGTGCCTTGAACCAGAGAGCTGTCTCAGGCAGCAAGAAGTAAGTGAATTCACTGCTCATCGAGTCTGTCAAGCCAGGCTCGGTGTGTTCAAGCCCAAAATGGACTGGGGTTCTGTTGGAGATGGTAATGAGCAGAAAGAAGTTGAAAGGGAAACAGAAAATGCTTGTAGACCTAGATAGCAGTGACATTAAAGTCAAGAGGAAACAGTGCCACAGACTGAGGAACACCTTCTTGTGCCTTCGGGCACTATTCTACACATTAATTGTATAGCCTTCTGAAGGAAAAACTGCACCACAGATTTTTCTGTAGTGCTTTGGAAACCTAGCACAAGCAGTGAAGTTCTTCCAGACCACACCGTCATCAATTTTAATTTTAAAATGTTGTCACACTAAGGCTATGGGATTATAGCAGTGATTCTGGGAAACATTCTTTCATGTTTCAAGCTCAGGGCTGCGGGGCCCCTTTACTGAAGTGCTCAAAATGTTGTTTCTATTTACTATTAAATCTTTGTCAAATTTTAGTGGTTCTAAATTTTTTATTGTGGTGGTCGAAATATGCTTATATTTTGCAGTATTTGATGAGGGAATGTTTCTATTTTGCTGTGAAAGTTAAGTTTAACATCTGTAATGAAGCAAATGGAGGTGATCGTTTATGATTGCATACATGCCGTGTTCTGTTCGCAGAGATCCAGTTCAAACAGTGCATTTGGCAGTATGCAAAGTAGTACTACAGTAGCACTACTTAGTAAATAATGCAATTCCCAGATTTACGGGTGGAGAGCTTCACAACCACCTCTCCCACCAGTTTTATGGGTAGATCGCTGCATATGTGAGCATACTGACTAATAGTAATCATGGGAGTCACTGAGAGAGTGGTAGGAAAATGGGGAATATCTACTACAAAATCGGAAACTAAGGAGGGGCTTAGGGAGAGACAGGTTGCCACCCCCACAAACTACAATTCTAAAGTTACTATGGCTCTAAAGGTTGCAAAACAGTAGTAAATGTGGTGTACCCCAGCCTTGAGGCAAGTCAAACATCACAAAGGCCACTTGCAGGCACTGTAGGACAGACAAATTGAAAATAATAGAGGAAAGGATTTAAAATAATACGTCACAACAACTAAAGTTAGTTAAATAACATTATTTCAGGTTTCAAAATAAACATCTCAACTTTGTCTAATAATTAGACTAATTTAAAAATAAAATGCAGTTCAATTAATAATTTATACTTTTGTTAAGAAACTTTAAAAAGCAATTTAAAAATAATTCGTAGCATAATTTGTAACACAACATATGAAATATAACTGTTAGTGTGGGGCGTGATATTTTCAAAGTATTCTATGAGAAATAACATGTACTAATTTGTAATTTATTACACGTGTGATTTAATGAGTAAACCTGCTGTAGTATTTCACTTTTTTAAATATTTATAATAAATATGTTAGATTATTGCACATTTGTATTAAAAATGTAAAGAATAATAAACTTTAATTGCTTGCCCTATGCTGAGATCTCCACCCAAATACAGTCGAGTAACTTTACACTAAAAAATCATGTTGTGGAAGATTCACTCGCTATGGAGACAATGCAAGCTTACATTTAGGTACAAATCTACACTCAGAAATTGTAAATAGCGAAAAAATTTAGATTGAGGCCTATGTAAGTAAATTTACAGGTTTAAATTTACCTTTGTAAATAGGTCGCATAGAGAGGTATTGTGGTTTTAGAAGTGTGTGCCTACTGGAGCATGGTCTTTTGTGTGTAAAGTAATTTTCCTTTTAAAAAGACACTGACGGGACATTGAGATCAGAATCTCTAGCCCACAGCACCTCCCTGATTAAGTTTTGGAAAGCTATGCCTCACTACCCTGAGAGTTAAGTGTAAAAATGGGCACTTGGGTCCCAGCTTAGAGGTCTGCAGTAGGGGGGACAAGATGTACAAGACTCTGGTTGTAATAATTGGGGCCCAGTAACTGCTGAGACATTGTATGTACTGCCTTCCCTGTTGGAATTGTTTTTGCTTATGCAGGGTCATCCCCAATCTTTTTGCCTCCTGCCTCCTATGTTTTCTGACCTGTTGCTGTTGGCGTTGAACTCTGAGCACTTTACCACTGCTAACCAGTGCTAAAGTGCATATGCTCTCTGTGTAAAATTGTATGTAATTGGTTTATCCATGATTGGCATATTTGATTTACTAGTAAGTCCCTAGTAAAGTGCACTAGAGGTGCCAGGGCCTGTAAATCAAATGCAACAAGTGAGCCTGCAGCACTGGTTGTGCCACCCACTTAAGTAGCTCTGTAATCATGTCTCAGACCTGCTACTGAAGTGTCTGTGTGTACAGTTTTAACTGTAAATTCAACTTGGCAAGTGTACCCACTTGCCAGGCCTAAACCTTCCTTCTCCTCACATGTCAGACACCCTTAAGGTAGGCCCTAGGTAGCCCCAAGGGCAGGGATTCAGTGTATGGTCAGGGTAGGACATATAATAATGTGGTTTATGTGTCCTGACAGTGAAATATTGCTAAATTCGTTTTTCACTTTTGCAAGGCCTGTCCCTCTCATAGGTTAACATGGGGGCTACCTTTAAATCTGATTAAAATGTAGATTCCCTTTGGCAGTGGATGGACAAAAATACGTCCTTTAGTAAAGTTGATTTTAAGATTGTGTGTTTGAAAATGCCACTTTTAGAAAGTGGGCGTTTTCTTGCTTATACCATTTCTGTGGGTCAGTTTGACAGTTGGGCTGGTTGCACCTCACGCTAGACAGTGACACAAAGGGAGCTGGAGTGTAGTCTGCATTTCCTGATGAGCCATCTGTGCTAGGAGGGAGGGGAGGAGTGGTCACTTACACCTGAAAGGGCTGTGCCTGTCCTCACACAATGCCATCTCCGACCCCCTGGTGAGTGTCTGGGGCCTGGCCTGGGCAAGGCAGGATTTTACATTCAAAAGAGACTTTACTTTGAAGTAGGCCTACTTCAAAGGAGAAATTGGGTATAAGAAGGGGACCCAAAACCACAGACTTTGGATCACTTCGGGACATCAAGAGGAACCTCTGCCTGGAGAAGAGCTGAAGAGCTGAGGAGAACTGCTGCCCTGCCTGTGAATGTGCTTTGTGGAGCTATCCTGCAGTTGCTGCTTCTGCCAGAGTAAGAGGGCAAAGACTGGACTTTGTGTGCCTTCCATCTTGTGAAGAAATCTCCAAGGGCTTGATTTAGAGCTTGCCTCCTGTTGTTTGAAGTCTCAGGGACAGCAAAGACTTCTCTCTGCCAGCACCTGGAGTCTCTGGAGAGACTCCTGCTCTGACAAGTGGTGCCCTATCCTGTCCTTGGGCCTTTGAGAGGAAAGCTGGTGGAATCCGGGGCAATCGACTTCTGTCGACTTCGGACCAACGCCGCTGCTGAATCCGTGACGCCGCCTGCAACCGACTCCGTGATCTTCGCTGGAACGCGATGACCTTCGCAGGCCCAACGCTGCTGCAGCCCCGCTGAAGTCCGCGACTCTGTGGAAGTCGCCGCACCACGTCGTGACCGATGCTGCTCGAAGTGCGCAGATTCAGGGCTTCACACAGACGCCACGATCCCTGACTTCGTGCATCGACTTGTTTTCACTCTTCACTAAAGGTACTGTACTTGGGGGTCTATGCGACTCCATGTCCGGCACCGCTGGTGTCGGATTGTTGGGAACGACTTCATCACGATGCTGTGTTAACCCCTCATTGAAGCATTTTGTGTTTCTAAGCACTATTTTTGAGTTTAATCTTTAAAAATTCATAACTTGACTTGTGTATGTCGGATTTTTGTCGTTTTGGTCTTGTTCTCTTTAGATAAATATTTCCTATTTTTCCAAACTGGTGTTGTGTCATTTTGTAGTTTTTTCATTAAGTTACTGTGTGTGTTGGTACAAATACTTTACACCTAGTACTCTGAAGTTAAGCCTACTGCTCTGCCAAGATACCAAGGGGGTAAGCAGGGGTTATCCAAGGGTGATTCTCTTTTACCCTGACTAGAGTGAGGGTCCTTGCTTGAACAGGGGGTAACCTGACTGTCAACCAAAGACCCCATTTCTAACATTCCCCCTCACCCAAATCATCTCCTTCTGCACAGATCAGTAGCACAGGTGCAGAGGGGGCTTGGGTGAGATACCTGCACAACCCATAAAGGGGTTTCCTCAATCATTTGTTCTAAGCTTTTGTGTGCCCTTTAAAATTATAACTGGTCTCCTGCCACCCACACTAATAGCCCTCTGCTCATCTCTCACCCAATACAAAAAAAATACCAAGCATCTACCCACCCTATCACACTACCTTCAGCATTATTCAGCCCTTCACAAATAATACAACATGAAACATTTGATTTCCTGCCCACCCCCCAATAATCTGACATACCCTTCCTAACAAAAATAATAAAAATCTTAGTTCCTGGTGTTCCGTCACTCACCCACACCACCCTCTGCATCTCACCAGCCCCTACCCCTTCTGAGTGCTCTTAACTTGAGAGCCGCTCATTAACATAAACAATGAAGTGTTGTTAGCGCACGTCTCTTCAGACCTATACTTAGAAGACAGCACAAGAACACTAATGGAATCCTACCACCTCCTTCGTGTCTGCGGAGATCTGAGATGGGTGAAAGAATGTAAGAGGGAAGGACAGTTATGCCTCATTTCACTATTTTGATCAGGTCTCTGAAGACACCGATGGTGTAGGGGAACAAGAGGTGCTCCAATAAATATATAGAGCACACTTTCCCTGTTTCTGCAATGGCACACCTTCAAACAGGTGCGCCATGCGCAAACAAGGAAATGCACCCTATTATGTTGAATACGCTGCTCACAGGGCAGTGCATTCAAGTGAAATGTGGATCGGCTGATTCATAGCCTATCTGTGTTTCTCTGTGCAATTGGTAACCCACCTTGGAGAGTGCACTGACAATGCACCATCTATTTGTGGTGCACTGTCAGTGCTCCCGCTGTCAGCTTCTTTGCCTTTGCACCCAAGTCTATAATACAGCATGGGCCCAGAGTTAAAGAGATTCCCTGATTTTCATTGGGCTATGCCCCTATACAAATGAGAGAACACCCTGTTGAAATAGCACTGGTGCTAATGTGTGCCAGTGCTATTTGTATTATAGAAGAGGGCGCACAAGCATCTGGGGCTTCTTCCGTAATACCAAAGAGCCCCGGTGGCACACAAAGCAGGTGCACATGCCCATTTAACCCACAGGGTACTTTCTATAATATGGCACCTGGTGCACAAGCACTTTCCCTTGATATTCCAGCATTGTAAAAGCATCTTTTTTTAAAACTATTTTTCAACCCTGACTTCACCTGACGGCTTCCAAGGACATCTATAAATAACAATAATAATATCTAATTAATAATAATAATAATTACTACTAGTATTATTATTATTAGTAGTAGTAGTAGTGATGACGCAGAAAAGAAGGTTCGACATATATTCATGTACACCGTGTAACCAACATATATATTGAAGTGTGATTTTAAATTAACGAAATAATGTACGAGGGAAATTGCGCCCTCGGGGTAGTTTGCCATCAGTATAAACGAGCTTTATTAATCATGAAGTATTAAAAATGTACTAATCCGTCATAATCGCAAATGTATGCCATGATTTCTTGTTTGAAAACTGTTTTGCTTAGCTTAAATTTAGTACAGGCTTTGGCCTAGTTGCTTGGCTTCAAATTCTAACTGCGTGATTCTTTTTTTCCTTGAATTAATGAAATATATTCTTGCTTGAAGTTGTATTTTTCCAGTAGAAACTGGCTGATACACTTATCTCCAAGGTTTCGTGCTAGGCCGGTTACATCCCCTTTGATACAAGGTCAGTCTCTGCAGGTGCGGACAATGAAGGTACAGATAGTAAAATAATTGGCAAACCATGATACAATTCGTGTTCCAAGGCGCCAAGGACAGTGTATGCATAAATGAGCGCTAGTAAAAGACAATTTTTGATTGGACAATTTGAAGCCAACCTATGAACCCTCCAATGGAAGACCCTACAGAATTTGGAATGTTTCTTACTTAAACCCACCGGACAAAGAGAAGTCAGCCATTTTCCTCGATGCCAGTTTGAAGCCTGATGCCAGACTCCATTTTGGGATGACACCCTGATGCCCTTTTCCCTATCCGAGAGAAAGAGACTTTGACAATTCTCACCCTAGAGACTTTAACTTTGATTTGCCCCCGTCTTGCCCATGCAGTAACTTTGCCCTATTCTCCTTGCCGTTGCAAGGAAGCTTGCCCTTAACTTTGCCCCTTTGAAATTTGCCCCATGCTGATCAACCGGTACCTGAAGGACGAAGACTTTTCTTGAATGCTGATTGTATTTGGTAAATATGAAAGGATAAATGTATTATGCATTGTGTTTTTTTTCCTTTTAGGTACCAACTGCTATTTTGATAGGATCCTAGCTAGAACTTTTCCAAATTTGTGTTGACTAAATTCGTTTTGCATGAAGTCCCACATGCCAATGCTAATTAGAGGTTAGTTGAGGTATTCATTCAATGTATCATGAAGAATTGAAATCTTGTTATGCTGACCGAATGTATGCAATTAGTCAAATACAGTTAGTCACATTGGTAATTTGCATTGCTATAACAGAGTGTATCATTATTCAGATTTTGCGTAGATTGCGTTTCTTCCGCCGTTATGGACAGCTAGTAATGTTCATATACATATATCAATTGGTTTTGAGACACATATATATCGTGCTAGCTTTGTTAATATAGGGAAATAAATTCACTAACTTTTAATAAACTGGTGTGGTTATTCATGACTGAAAGGTCATGGTGCGCCGAAATACCAACTGTTATTGATTTCTGATGTGTTATATTGATCCATTAATTGAGTGCTGATTACCGATTGTAACAGTTAATGATTATTGATTTGAGAGACTCGACTATTTAGGATGAGGAGAGCCCGACTCGGTTAAAAGATTCACCGACCTCCAACGTGTCCAGGTACAGGTAATTTATAAGGGCTGGACGCGTTATCAGTAGTAGTGGCATTATTATTTCGAACCATGGAATGATTTTCCCAGCCATGTTCAGTTAATGTATATTGACGTACATGTTCACTAGTTGCTCTCTCAGCTCACCATTGAGGAGCAGGGTATTACATTTTTGAACTAAAATGTTGAAACAGGTGTCCACTACTGGTGGTATTAGATAAACTGGAGAGACATTGTTTTTATGGTCACAGATTAGAGTCCTCGCAGTTAAATTCAATTTCTCCTTCTGTTTCTTCCTTCAGTAATGAAATAACAAAGGCCACTTGCCTTCAGACTGATTTGACATTCCTGTTGTTCAAATTAAATAATTATGATTGATTCACAAATTAGGTGACCACTGCTGCCTTTGCCAAAGAAATAGTGTGCACTGTACTTCCCACAAGATTCAATCAACTTTAAGTTAGGAGCATAGGTTATATTCTGCAACAAACAGGGCCATATACCCTCCATTAGGGGTGCATCTGTATGCCACGCATTTGTAATCTTGACTCTTCTGTATAGCTAGAGCAGTTCGACTATTAAACACATATTAACACATTATAGCCGATTGACTGCCAATCCACGAATTTCTCAGATGCCACCCTAAAAAGATGCATCACTTCTTTTCACCACAAGAAAGCAATTTTAAGGATTAAACAGTGATAGCGAAGCGCGTGAAGAGCAAAGGTGTACCTTGAGTTTATTTTTCTTCCTGTTTCTGCTATGCTTAGTTTCAGGTTTTTTTTCATGCTGCTTGGTGAAAAATAGACGAATCTACAGAAAACCTTGTGAAATTCACTTGCTGGTATCTCCTGTGAAAATTTAACTCCAGGATATACCTGGCATTCAATCTCTTGTGAATAATGTTCTTGATAGAGAGAGAGAAAGATTGAGTGTTGTCCAGTGGCTGTTCTGACTCGCCACTGAGTGTTAATATGTCTGCTGCAAAGAACAGATCTGTATTTTGTGTGGATAGCTGAGTGGTTTAGTAGAGATGGCCTTTACCAGTACTTTAAAACAAATGAAACGCATGTGTGAGAGAGTTGCTATGGAGAGATGAGGGGCACTCTTGGTGGGTGGTAGTGTGGGAATCTAAAGGAGGAGGCCATGGGGAAGCGCAAACATAGATTGTCGCACTGGGCGCCACCAGCTCTAAAGTCCGCCCTGAGTGAATGTTACGGTCATTAACAAATACTAGCCCAGTCCCAGGTTCCTAACCTCTCTCTCTGCTTTTCCAAGAAGTACAAGAAGGTGAAGTGTGTTCAAAAAGTGGAATATTCATTCTTGTGTCAGGGAAATTAGTGTGCGTGGCTAGACAAAAATACTTAAATTATACTAACAACATATATGCTCTCAATCATACTAATGTTCTGCTTTCATATATCAGACTTCTGACGAATGGTCATGTTGCTAACTAATTATTTGCTTTGACAGCATTCTAACTCACATGAGAGAGGTTCATCAGAACATGGGCTATTGTCCTCAATTTGACGCCATTGATGACCTCCTCAATGGACGAGAGCATTTGGAGTTCTACGCTCGGCTCCGTGGAGTTCCTGAAAATGATGTTCAGAAGGTAGGTTGTACTGTTGTACTGTTGCTTTCAGAGTATTTGTTACACTTCTTAAAGTTCATTTTATTTTGTTTTTATTTTGTTTTTTCCTCCTCTAGGTTCCAGTTAATATCAAACAAAAAACATTTAATTTAAATATAACTTCTGAATTCCTTTCTTTTTTACTTTGCATGTGGCAGTTTTTTCTACAGCAGTCTGGTCTCCAGACTTCGGAGAGCAAATGTTTATCTCAAAAGGGGACGTATTGTGGAAGTGCCCCAGAGGCACAACAGCTTTGCACACCTCTGGGGCACTTTGGTATTACAGAAGGGGCCGCACATGCTTGTTCGTCACCTTCTGTAATACCAATAGCGCTGGCACACATAAAGCATCAGTGCTCTCATCAGCGGTGTTCCCTCATTTGCACAGGGGCGTTACCCCATGCAAATGAGGGATTCCTTTTGCACCCATGCCGTATCGTACACACTGGCACAGAGGCAAAGAAGCTGTCAGGAGGCGCACTCACAGTGAGCCTCCTGATGGCAGCCTCTGGAGGAGGCAGAGGGGTGTCATGGATTCTGCAGACATCCCCTTGCAGGCTGGGTGCAGTCACTCTCTGCGCCTGACTGAAAGGGGGGTCCTTAATTCCCCCTAAAAGTGGAGGCAGATTCCTGCCTGAATTGTGAAACGTGGAGCGGTTTCAAAGTAGTTGCTCCGTTTTTCACATGAATGCGCTGACCCTAAGCAGTGCAAGTTTGCGGCTGCCCAGGGGGCAGCGCATTCATCCTAATTCAGCGCTTTCCCTTGTTTGCGCCATGCGCGTCTTTTAAAAGGTGCGCCCGGTGCAAAAAACTGCAAATGAGCTCTATCTGTGCTACAGCCCAGGGTGCGGTATTAAGGTGTTTTTTGCTGGTGCAGTAGAGCCGAAGTCTATTTAATGCTCTGCAGGGCAGAAATGAATTAATTTAACTCTGCATTTCTCTGAATTAGTGTTTTGTTTTCAGACAGAGCAGCTTAGAAACAATAAGACGCTAGCACTGCACACAGTTTTCATGCTGTTCAATTTAAAAATGAAAACACTAACTCAAAGAGAAATATTAGGTAAATGAGTTCGCTTTATCCTCATGCAGGTGCATGAAATAGGCTCTCAGCTCTGTGCAGAAAAAAGACTATCATGATAGGGCCCCAGATAGTCAATGAAATTTCAGTATCACTGTGGAGACTGAGGGCATTTATGACTGAACTAGTGTTCTGGGTATCCCATAAGCCAGTCTATTAAATAACATTTTTATTTAGGCTACCCATAGCCAAGCTAACCAAATCAATCTTACATTTGTCCAGTGATTCTCAGGTTCAGTCTTATCACTCACAATAGGTTTCTCAAAAATAGTGAGTTGGACACTCTTCATTACTGTGCTAACCTTATCCCTCACTTGCATTACCTTCTGCGCCTCTGCTGCCCGAAGAAGTAGTTTCTTAACCAATTTGCTAATACCTCTTGTACTTTTGGACCCTTAAATCCATCTTTTCCTTCTCACCTGAGCAACCTTCAAACTGTATGAACCTGCTTTCAGCTACATTCCGCCTGGCTACAGCTAACGCACTGAACTGTGGTTCCACAACAAATACAAGCTCACCTATAAGCACAAATATTTTTAAAACGAGGAAATATTTATTTTACTCAAAAAAACTGGGTCCTCTTTGCTATTTCTGTGTTTTACTACAAAATCAAGGATCGAAATTTATATTGATTTGCTTTTATGAAAAATGCCCAAAGCGCAAGAAGGGGGCGATAGGCTTTCCTGGAAGACAAAGCTGTTGCCCCACCATCATTTGTAGAATTCCCTGCAATGCTAATACTCTCGCAAGTGCTGGCACATTGAACAACTTTTGCAGTGTTGCAGGAACATGGAACGTTCTTCCCCCATATCTAATGCTGCCAGGGCAAAAACCAAGGCATTAGAAATTCCATTCTTACAACCCGGAACAAACTTTGCTGTGGAGCTTTGGTATAGTTTTAAACATTTCGTGCTCATTGACCTCAGACGTTTCAGAATAGGTGGATAGTTATCCTTGTGCATTAGAGACCAACTTTTCTTTTTTAAGGTAAATCAGCATTTTTGAGAAAGAGCAAAGACAAAATATAGTAAATATAACTAAATATATTTGTCAAGAATACAATAAGATTACAAAAATGTCAATACGAAGCGAAGCTGCTTAATATTTTCTGAATTATTCGGGTATGAAAGGAAGGAGTGGGGAAAAGGAAAGATATCGAAATTGAAGACCAACTGTTAATAACTTCATGCAATATAGAAAATAAATGTTCAATATTAGAAAGTGAAAATCAATACTGTGAACAAATGCAGAGAAATAAACATCTTATAGTGGTTTAAAAAGTTCAGCAGAAATACAAATATTGTACTTCAATGGTATCTCAAAAAATTAAGTTATGGTAACCAATATAACTCTCTAGCAACGGATAATACAATGAAGTAAAAGCAGTATTGAATCTATGATAATGACAAATGTTATACACCCACGCTTTGTATGATAGTTAGAAGAACATTTCTAATTAAATGTAATCTCTTGAAATGCCAGAACCAACATGAGATGCAGAACTTCAAATTATTAAAATCAGAGTTAATATCCTCAGACAGACTACCTAAGAAAAGTGTCAATGGAGATAGTGAGGAATACAAGTGAAAAACTGAAGTGAGTTGAGAACACGTATATTCCCAAATAGATGCTCTGGAGGGACAATGAAATAAAAGGTGCATAAGATCTCCATTAGGATGATCACATGATTAACAGTTCATATTTTTTTCTTGGAGAATGTACCAGTGATGATGAGGGTAGGATAAAGTCAGTAATACAAAAAAAAATTGATTGCGAAGTAGAAGCTGTTCTAGAGATTCTATGTATTCTGTTCTATATTTTGTTAAAAAAACAAGACATACGTCCTCATTACGAGTTTGGCGGTCTGTGCACCCCCATGGCAGTAGTGGACAATCGGATCACTGTATAACGAGACATGCAGGCCTATGGAGCAAAGACCACCACGGTCACACCAGCACCGCCAGGCAGCACAGACCGCCGTGCTGAGGAGGCAGAATAAACAGGCCGGCCGAGCCTACATTTCTGCTAGATACATTATGAGGTTGCACAGTGCCAATGTGACTATGGCGGTCCAACCACCAAATCTCAGCAGGTGAAAATGGAGAGTATAAAGGGAGAAACTCACCTGCAGGCAGCGTTACATGTCCAGCGCCTCCATGAAGCTCATCATGCATGTTCTGATGCTGTCCATCAAAGGTGCACGAAATCCACAACACTGTGAACTCAACCAGCTGTAAGTACACAAACCTACATGCAAGGTACACACAGCAAAATAGACACATGCACAGTCTAATGCAAAATAATCTAGCACAAATGAACACCCTTCACGTCTGCACAAAGAAAACACAAACTGCCACACATGAGACCAACATACAATCCATATCAGGAGAACAAATCTGACACCAAACATGCTGACATTGGACCACACTAGATTAAATAGTTACCATGCAGAACACAATCCAATGACATAACAATTGCATTAAAAACACATATACATTCAGTTAACATATACCTTTGTCCTGAGTGACACCAGCACTGCCCACAAGGTCATATTTTCATAACAACAGCAAATGGATCAGCAATCAGCCTGAAACACTCACAACTGTAGGCAGACAACACAAACTACTTTGGTACAACATAAAGGTAGAAAAGGAAATGTAGGACACATGTGCACCCAAAAAAACAACTATTTGGGTATATTTCTTTACCAAAATGATAATGAGCAAAGGCCATTTGTTCAGTCCATCATGAAGTTATTGCACATTACTGTGTCCACACGGGACTCCTATTACTGCCAGAGAATCGCCACAAGAAGGGGTATCAAGTGGGCAGGCAGGCCCCTCAACGATCATCCTTGAGAGGGGGGTTGGATTTGGAATAGGTGGGTTTGGGTTTGACAGGAGCAGAATGTTTGTTAGGAGGGGTGGGCTTATACTTGGGGGGGTCTGGGAGCTTGCAGGTGGCAGGTGGGACAGGGGAGGACTTTGATCTAGAAGGATGGGTTGGGATGTGGCTCAGGGCCTTTTGGGTTTGGGATGGAGGTGGAGCGAACAGGAGAAAGGGCAAGGTTGAAAAGGAAACTATCCTTCGGAACATGGGGACGGTCATTAGAAGGGATTGGGTATCTGGAGGTTGAGGGAGTGGTCATCGGGTGTGTCTGGGTGTAGATGTTTTGGGTGTGTGTGTGAGTGAGGTATGTTTCTGTTTAGGTGGTGTCTGTTGTGTGAGTGAGTGTGGGCGTTCTCGTTTCATCAGGGGCTCTGAGGTTGAGGTGCTGGGTGATAGAGTGGTGTCTGTTGGGGTGGTGTCTCTGGGTATGCTGTTAGTAGTGGATGTTTGTGTGTTTGTTGGGGTGTGTCTGCAGGTATGATGATGTGGTGGATGTCTGTGTGTTGGATGGGGTGGTGTTGGTGAGTATGGTATATGTGGTTGATGTTTGTGTATCTTTTAGGGTGGTGTCTATGGGCATGCTGAGTGTTAGAAATGGGGTCTCTGGTTGGCCGTCAGTTTGCACTCTGTCCAAACAGGGACCCTCACTCCAGTCAGCGCAATGTAGGTAGACACTTACGATAACCACGCTCACCCTTTTGGTAGCTTGGCACAGGCAGTCAGGTGTTAATTCAAAGGCAATGCATAAAGTATTTGAACCAACACACACAGTAATACAATGAGAACACTAAAAAATGGATACCACTCCAGTTTAGAACAATAACCAATATTTACCTAAATCACACAAGACCAAAACAACAAAAATCCAACATACACAAGTAAAGATATGATTTTTTAAATAAAAAAGAGTCTTACCCATTAGAAAATAATGGATGTGTTGATGTCACACAAAGTGCCTCATTTGCATTAAAAAAAGCTGCATGGGTGAGCGTGAATGGGAAAAATCAGCAATGCATCGATTTCTTACTCGAAAGTGAGGCCGTGCGTCATTTCTTCTCCGATTAGGTAGGTGATGCGTTGTTTTTATCTCCCACAACAGAGCGATGCATCGATATCTGGACAGGCACGATGCAGGTGGTGCATCGATTTTTCACCTGCGATGCAGGTGGTGGATTGAATTTTTCCACACAACTCCTGTATTTAGATTTGTCTTGGTTCCACCAGCTTCACCTCTCACGGGCCCAGGGACAGGATAGGACACCACTTGGCAGGGTACGAGTCTCAGCAGAGAGTCCAGGTGCTGGCAGAGGAAGTCTTTGATGGCCAAGAGACTTCAAAACATGAGGCAAGCTCAATCCAAGCCTTTGTAGACACTCCACAAGCGGGAACATACCAGAAAGTCCAGTCTTTGTCCTCTTTCAGTCAGAAACAGCAACTGCAGGCCAACCCAGCAAAGCGGTTGCAGGCAAAGGGGCAGTACTCCTCCAGCTCTTCAGCTCTTCTCCTTGGCAGAAGTTCCTCTTGAACCCAGAAGTAATCTAAAAATCTTTCTGCCTTTGAAGTTGGCATGCATCAAAGGAAAGTGTCTGCTGTTCACCAGATACCGTCTTGTCCAGGCCTGGCTCCAGACTCACACCAGGGGCTTGGAGGCTGCATTGTGTGAGGGCAAGTACATCCCTTTCAGGTGTAAGTGTCAACTTTTCCTTCCACTCTAGCCCAGATGGCTCATCAGGATATGCAGGCTATACCCCAGATCCCTTTGTGTCACTGTCTAGTGGAGATTCAAAAACAGCCCAACTGTCAGTCTGACCCAGACAGTGAATACACAAGCAGGCAGAGTCACAGAGTGGTTTGGGCAAGAAAATGTCCACTTTCCAAAAGTGGCATTTTCAAACTGACAATTTAAAAAACAACTTTACCAAAAGTTTTAGTTTGAAATTGTGAGTTTAGAGACCCCAAACTCCACATTTCCACTTGCTCCCAAAGGGAAACTGAACTTAAAAGTTACTTAAAGGGAACCACCATGTTAACCTGTGAGAGAGACAGGCCTTGCAACAGTGAAAAACACATTTGGCAGTATTTCACTGTTAGGACATGTAAAAACACACCAGTGCATGTCCTACCTTTAACATATACTGCACCCTGCCCGTAGTGCTACCTGGAGCCTACCTTAAGGGTGTCTTCTCTTACATGTATAAAAAGGGAACCTTTGGGCCTGGCAAGAGGGTACACTTGCCAGGTCAAATTAGCAGTTTAAAACTGTGTACACGGATACTACAGTGGCAGGTCTGAGCCATGTTTAGAGGGTTACTTATGTGGGTTTCACAATCAGTGCTGCAGGCCCACTAGTAGCATTTGATTTACAAGCACTGGGTACCTCCAGTGCACTTTACTGGGAACTTACTAGTAAATCAAATATGCCAATCATGGAAAAGACAATTACACATACAATTTACACAGGGAGCACTTGCATTTTAACACTGACCAGCAGTGGTAAAGTGCCCAGAATACCAAAATCAGCAAAAGCAAAGTGCAGCACACAATCAAAACATAGAAAGTAGAGGCAAAAAAGACAGGGGAGACCATGCCAAGGATGTCGGGTCTTACACTGTGTGTGGTGGATATGACACTGACTGTTGTGGTGGTTCCTGTGTGTATGCTTGATGTGGTGTGTGGGTCAATGGGGTACTGGGGGTGTCTGCTGAATTGGTGGCTGGTGTATGTGTGTGGGTGCCTGCATGCTGGTATGTCATGTGATATTTGTGTTTATGTGTGCTGCTGGTGTGTGTTGAGGTGTGTGACTGGCTGCCGTCAGTGAGGAGGCCAGAGCCTGAAAGACCAGACATGGCACTATGAATTAATGAGTTCTGGGAAAGCATTGGTCTGCTGAAGGTGGTTGACCAACCCTTGGATGGCATTCACAATGGCAGTCTGACTCACAGAGATGTTCCTCAGGTGGTCAATAGCCTCCTCACTCAGGGAAGCAGGGTAACAGGGGCTGAGGCGGAGGACCCTGTGGCAAAGGAGATGCCCCCCCTCTTGGGTGAGCAGGCATGGTCAACTATGTGGGGAACAGTAGGGAGTGTGGCGATAGAACGTGGGTGGTGGACAAAGACGGTACAGGAGTACATCCTGATGGGTCTGCCACCACTAAGGAGTGGCCACTGGGGGTTGAATCTGATGATGGGGATGTAGATCTGGTCTCCTCTGTGGCACTCCCCTCACCCACCAGGCCACAGGGTCTCTCTGTGTCAGTGGTGTCTTGACAAGAGGTACCACAGCCAGATGCTTCCCCACTTGGCTGTGCCCTGTTTCCTTCACTTGCCTTGGCTAATGCCCAAATGCAAAGAGAAAAAGGATCAAGACATGTTCCTGGTCACACTTGAACTACAGCTGTGACTAGCAAACATTACCATGATTTCAAGTAGGTCCCAGCAACATACTCCACCTAAGTGGCCCCTACATGTACCATATCACATTATTGAATGCCAGGAAGGGGGGGTTGGGAGCACACTGCCTCACATCCCAGCACAGTTTGCCCCTTTGCATCCTGGTAAATGCAGTTCACAGTTAGCGCTTACTTCAAAATTATCTGTAGTTTTTCACCAAAGTTGGTGCAGACATTGCTGCATATCTTTAGACATGTGTTTCTGGGATCAGCCCTTCAACAGTAGAGAGTAGAGAACAAAGAAAATTCATCTGGGGTTGCTGGAAATGGTGTCAAATTCCTTTCAGGTGAAGTACCACTCACAGGCATACAGGTGTATCTCCAATGCTCATCAGCTCAATGGCTCAAGGGAGCTTTTTAAACAGGAAGGGGGTTGGGAGCACACTGCCTCACATCCCAGCACAGTTCGTCCCTTTGCATCCTGGTAAATGCAGTTCACAGTTAGCGCTTACTTCAAAATTATCTGTAGTTTTTCACCAAAGTTGGGGCAGACATTGCTGTATATCTCCAGACATGTGTTTCTGGGTTCCGCCCTTCATCTGTAGAGAGTAGAGAACAAAGAAGATGCATCTGGGGTTGCTGGAAATACTGCCAAATTCCTCTCAGGTTAAGTACCACTCAAAGGCACACAGGTGCATCTCCAAAGCTTGTCAGCTCACTGGCTCAAGAGAGCCTTTTAAACAGGAAGGGGGGTTGGAAGCACACTGCCTCACATCTCAGCACAGTTCACCCCTTTGCAACCAGGTAAATGCATGTATGCCACCTGAACTTTCAACAGTTGCCCTCACGAAAATCAGGATCTCAGACAACTACAATTGCATGGCTAAAGTTGGGCAATCACAGTAACCACTGAACAAGTAGGAGACCTCATCAACTTCAATGCTTTGCCTCATGGAGCATACCTCAGTTACCTGTTGTCTTACAATAGTAGCCCAATGCTAACTTAATTCCCACAGATCTTACACAAGGGAATGCAGACATCCATTTGTCACATACACAATAACACAACAATAAGAAATTGTGCTCCCAGAACATGCCATGTTGCTGGCAACAGTACAGTAGCATATGGAAGATGACATGGAATTACTCATGTCACACTGGGAACATCAACAATGCACACCTCACCAAGTTAACTTTGTCCCAATGGAGTCATGAAGGTAGAACCAATTTTGCTTTGAAATGCCACACAGTTGGCATGTAAATTTACACTGTAGACATCATGTGCATACTGACAGGGAGATAAGTCCCTAACATCCACAACACAATGAATCAGCAAGCCCCAGGGAAATCACCACTAATGTCTGGCACCCCTTACAATAAAATACTTTGATTGCATCAGTAGATGCCATTAGTCCTTTGTATGTTGGAGAGGCACAGAGATTTGCAAGTACCTGCAGAAGGCACTCCACATGTTGCCCAATGGGAAGCTACATCACTGTCTCCATTTTGGTCCTGCAAACTCATATGTCTGTGGATGAATGGAATGATTGTACTCAACCACATGTGATTTCAACATAACTGCAAGTCATTCCATGATGTTTGCCAACAGTCAGTATACAAACCTTCCCCTTCACACATGCGCAGTGCACTTTGCTGCATGATGCCACATCAATGGCCTGGAAATGTACATTGTGGCTAAAACATCTAGTCATTCACGTTTTGTCCCTCATTGCTACTGCTGTTGTACATGCCAAATGACATGCAATGACAGTTGAGGGTATGTCAGTCAAATCATGTAAATGGACATTCCCCATTTCCCAAGAGAAAGTATTGATCTGTTGCTGACCCAAAGAACAATGTAAGCACTGTCACATGTATGATGGCCATCTTCACATTACAGACAGTAGCAAGGCACAAGCACCCTTCACACATTGAAGACAAGTAGCCTTCTGGGTGACAAATGCCAAAATACTCATTTGACCAGACACATGGCTGAGGACAGTGATCTATCACTTCCTTATCTTTGGCCTATAACACTGAGGAGTAGTGGTTTGTGGCATAGAATTTACACTCACCACAACAACAATGAACATTACTTGATTGATCAATGTACACAGCCATATGTTGTCCCTAGGGAGCACATTTTTTGTGGATTGTACCCAGTTGTGTCTTAGGTCCCTGGGCCAATAGGCAAGGCACATCAGTATGTACCATATTACTTATCTTCATAGTCACTCATCTACTGTGTCACACATGGCTCATCCCTAATCTATGGGCGGCATGTCAAAACCTAACACATTAGCTTGGCAATGTGACAGGGAGGAATATGCCCTATACTCACCCCCTTGTGGCTGCTGTGCTCCCATGAAACGCCCATCAAGGTCTGGGTATGCCACCGCCAGGATGCATGACGGAAGGGGGTATGTTTTGATGTGCACCCCATCAAACATTGGGATGACAGCTCCAGCTGGACCTCCGTGATCTTCCGGGCCCAGCGTCTCAGGCCCTCCCACCTCTTGCGACATTGGGCGCTCGACCACCTGTGGACCCTAGGGTCAACACCTTCGGGGCTATCGCTCTCCATATGCCCTGATGGTGATGGGTGTTGACCTGCATGGATGCAAGAGACAAATCAAGAGATTACAATCACAAGTTTTCACACAAATGGTTGAGTCACACACACATCAGAAATACCAAGCTAGAAATTGGCAATTTTTTAACACACCACAAATGTCAAGCACACAAGGCAAAAAGTACAGGTACATGTCTACATTCATATCCATCTGCATACCAACCCACTAGCCTGCTCAGGGCCTACAATACCTAAGCAAGCCTACTGATATCAGATAGCCACATGTACTTTGATGTGAGCCACATTGAAATACTGCACACATATGTGGCTTCTGAGGGATCAACACCTTAGGCCTGAATGGACCAACACATTCACACTCTTTGAGCTTGATTCACTGCATACAGTCCCTATAGACCTCTTCCATAGTACAGAGATCACCATTATACTTGAGTGACAAAGAAGGGGCTGGCATGGTGAGTCCAGAAAGTGTATTCCTTTTGCATGTGTTGACATCTGGCCTACCAAATGCAGACTCATGCAACTTTAGGGGGTGGGTTCTTTTGAATGTACCTGCACCACAGAACCCTCTTTTGGACCAATGTGTCTATCCTACAGGGATGGCATCCAACATACAAAGGTATTAATTGTACAATGTCTGTTATGTGACCAAGGTACTGGCTGACATATCATAGCCTCTCAGGAATCAACACACTGTCTGCACTGTGGGACTGTCAGTCATGCAATAAGCCTGTACAGGACAAATATGACTTCTGTGAAGGTGACAACAGAGCTGTGGGAATAAAGGGCATGTCATGAGTCAAAGACACACATTGACAATTAGGCAAAATGCACATATGCACCTTAGTAACCATTCCTAATCTGGTCAATGGACTGAGGCATTCAGGGCACGTTTTGCCACTAAAACATCATATTGTCCGCATAAAAGGATCTGCTGGTGTACAGGGAGTGGACACAGTGCTACAGTTGCATAGCCACTGCACTCTCCCACAGCCTGGACTGGGTCCCATACTAGGAGATGCAAATGACAGGCCCTGATCTCTGCAGGCTGAACATACAGAACCTACATGACACTCACATTTCATCACTTACATGCATGACAGTACATCATGTGGCCATCAGCAATTTGGAATGAGGATTTTGTGGCAACCTGAAGGGCAGAGTGACTCAGGATGTGGAGTTCAAACAATGGTTTGACAATGCCTGATGTGGTTTGGAAAATCTGTGGTACTATACACATTTTTACAAGCTCCTCAAATGACTCATACCAGATGCATACATAGCACATGCTGTCATGCACACACATGTTGTTCAACATTTACAACAATCATAAAGTAGGAGATGTCATTGGATGGCAGTAAAGTCTCCTTACCTAGCTATATGCATCCAACACGAGGCGTATCTGTGACTTCAAAAACACAATGTGACTGCACTTAATATATAATACTGGACACCAATATTTGTGCAATGTACATCCCATTGATGTCACCCAGACTGCAACCACAGGCACACAAGAAGCTCTACTGGCATACAAGGGCACATTGTAGCCTGGGAGGAGGAAAAGGATGGTGTAGAACAGATTCAATTGTGCCTATGATAATCTTACCTGTTCCTCTGGTGAGCCAAAGAGCTGTTCATACAGGGGTAGGACCTTATCCACAAGCCTCTCCAGATCCTCTGGAGAGAAGGCAGGGGCCCTGTTACTTGCAGGATGTGGCATGATTGCTCCCAGAGACGGTACACAACAGCTCAGGTAGTAGAGGTGTTGTTGGCAGCAGTGTCAGGAGTCAAGTGAGTGACTGTGCACAACATGGCAGTCACATCCACCACACACACACTGTGGACACGACCAATAGTCTGCGACTACCACAGTCAACAACGTTAGCCTACGGCTGTGTCTGCCATGGTTACAACTCCCCTGACAACTTTCTCTGGAGGTTGCAGGCGTCTCCTAATATCTATTGGAGTACGTCAGGCATCCATCATTTTGGAATCCTGAAATAGTGAATATGGCTTTGTAAAATGCATCACACCTACAACATATGTTTCATGGCATTGCAAACATCTTATTCTGTCTAGTCATGTAGGTCCTTCTACACAGCCCCCAGTGTAGTGTATTGCAGGGCACAGATGGCATTTGACAGCAATGCGTTGTTCACCACTACCAATAGTTATTTTTGCAGACGGAATATGCAGTCTCATTTAGAGGGCCAATTGTGTAGCACAGCTTTGAGTTCCATCCAATTCCATGTTGTGGACATATGTGTAGACAACCATGGGGGGCACATGTGACCCTTGTGTGGTTGCCAGCTGGAATGCGTACCTGGTGTCATGTCTATCCGGTAAGAAATGCTTTGTTACATGATTGGCATATGTAATGTATATTGCTGTAGACACACTGACTAATGTTACAAATCATGTCTTATCACGCATAGGTATCCTGGGAGAGGGAGGATGCGACAAACTTCTGTCTACCATCCACTGCCAGACCTTCAGACCATGGAGCAACAGCAAATAACTATGTTGTACCACCTGCCTAGGCAAACAATAGTGTTATGCTGTCAGTTGGAGCCAGATCTGATGCCAGCTATTAGTTATCCAACCTGCATACCACCCATTATAAAAGCCATGTCAGTTTTGCACTTCCTGGGCACAGGGTTCTTCAAACATGCAGTAGCCCTCTCTGTTGATATGTCCCAACCTATGTTCAGTCTGATGTTGAAGGATTTCCTCACAGCAATGTTGAAACACATTGACAGTTTTATCAGGTTCCCCTGACGTGAGGATTTAGCTAATGTGAAGGCTGACTTTTATGGTTTTATTCACCTCCCACATGTGGTAGAGCCATTGATGGCACACATGTTGGATTGGTGCCACTGCAGACCACTGAACAAGTCTATTGTAACAGCAATAACTTCTATTCCATCAACGTGCAAATTGTCTGTTTGGCGGATCTCTACATCGGTACATCTTGCATGCCTGTGCCCGTTACCCAGGATCAGCCCATGATTCCTTTATAATGCGGAACAGCACCATACCCTAGCTGATGTTACAACTATACCTAGAGAGGGCCTGGCTGGTTCAGAAGTCACGTCTGTCCTGATTGCGTGTGTGCAGTGTCAGGTGCCACATTTATGAAGTGAGTGACTCATTGTTGCACCTATGTCCCAATCAGGGGACTCCACATACCCAAATTGTCCTTGGATGTTGACGCTGGTGAGGAATCTAACTACACCAGGGGAAGTTTGTTTCAATGAGGCCCATGGAAGAACATGGCAGCCAGTGGAGAGAGCTTTGGGCTCCTGAAAGCTAGATTCAGTTGCCTGGACCAGACTGGTGGAGCCCTTCTCTACTCACCCGGGAAAGTGTGTCAGATAACTGTGGCATGCTACATGCTTCACAATATCGCAGTGCGATGGAATAGCCGTACATCCCAGAGGTGGGGGAGCCTGCAGTGCCACCGGTTGTGACTCCTGAAATGCCAAATGAGGATGACAGTGATGACGAGGAAGGAGCTGACCTGTGGGAAGATCTCATCAGCAGCTACTTTTCATGAGTGTATGTTATGTTACGTAAATACTGTAACTGTACAATTAATTGTAGTTGTGAGAATGTGTGAGGTTGAGTGTTTTGGAAACAGCTGATACTCTGCAATATTCAGCCAAAGGCTGCTTGATGAGATAGCTTTTGACACATCCCCACCTTGATGATGTTGCTATGTTTGTGTCAGTTTCCTTGCACTGTACTTTTTTCCAGGTCTTGCTATGTGACTTGTGTCATAGGTATGGTTTCAAGCCTATACTCCTTATTTTGCTCTTGCACAGGAACCTTCACCCTGACATCTTCATGTGGGCATTTTACTGTTGTGACATTGGTAGGTATCTGATACTGTTCTGACATATAAAGTAGACAATGATTGCTCCAGATAATGTAGGTCACAGAGTTTGGATGTATGGGACCTCTACCAAGACAGTTTACACAGTGTTTGGGAGGAGGTTCAAAAGCGGTCATTGCACTTGTTTGGTGTGTTGTGGTGGGCCTGATGAATCATGTGTGTCATCATTTGGTCATAAAATATGTAGCTCTAGCGTTTGACCAAGTCATTGTTCCTTCACTTTGGCAACCGCTCTTTTTATATGGCTTGTATATAGCTGTAGATATATTTCACCTTTGCAGGCCATAGTGCCTGTGCGACAGCACTGACATATGTTTGGGTCATATCACCAGATGCCTGATAACTGGATTATGATGGCCCTGTGATCAGGAACTGTTGTACTGCCATCTGTCTGTATCTTGGATTATGTGATGCTGGATTACTTTGGTCTAGTATATGATAAGACTGAATCTGCTGACAACAACCCTTTAATGTTGGCCTATTCTACAGGACAATGTCTGGCAAATGCCTTCATTCTGTGGTCTAGGGGTCTGTACCTGTCACTCATTCTTGATTTCCAACAGTTCAGACATATTGAAAGCCTATATACTGAACCGTCTAATAAAACATTTGGTTTGACCAGTCACTTGTACTAATGTGTTGGTGGATAGTGATTGTAATCCTGCGCTGCACACTGTGTACCTGTAACATATCCCTGCTTGCACAAGTAGCTTGTACCTTCATCGTATGGTCCACATGTTCTTGCATCCCTGTTGTAAGGAAATGCCTCCTTGGCATGGTTGCCCCCTGACTTTTTGCCTTTGCTGATGCTATGTTTACAATTGAAAGTGTGCTGAGGCCTGCTAACCAGGCCCCAGCACCAGTGTTCTTTCCCTAACCTGTACTTTTGTATCCACAATTGGCAGACCCTGGCATCCAGATAAGTCCCTTGTAACTGGTACTTCTAGTACCAAGGGCCCTGATGCCAAGGAAGGTCTCTAAGGGCTGCAGCATGTCTTATGCCACCCTGGAGACCTCTCACTCAGCACAGACACCCTGCTTGCCAGCTTGTGTGTGCTAGTGAGGACAAAACGAGTAAGTCGACATGGCACTCCCCTCAGGGTGCCATGCCAGCCTCTCACTGCCTATGCAGTATAGGTAAGACACCCCTCTAGCAGGCCTTACAGCCCTAAGGCAGGGTGCACTATACCATGGGTGAGGGTACCAGTGCATGAGCATGGTACCCCTACAGTGTCTAAACAAAACCTTAGACATTGTAAGTGCAGGGTAGCCATAAGAGTATATGGTCTGGGAGTCTGTCAAACACGAACTCCACAGCACCATAATGGCTACACTGAAAACTGGGAAGTTTGGTATCAAACTTCTCAGCACAATAAATGCACACTGATGCCAGTGTACATGTTATTGAAAAATACACCACAGAGGGCACCTTAGAGGTGCCCCCTGAAACTTAACCGACTATCTGTGTAGGCTGACTAGTTTTAGCAGCCTGCCACAAACCGAGACATGTTGCTGGCCCCATGGGGAGAGTGCCTTTGTCACTCTGAGGCCAGTAACAAAGCCTGCACTGGGTGGAGATGCTAACACCTCTCCCAGGCAGGAATTGTCACACCTGGCGGTGAGCCTCAAAGGCTCACCTCCTTTGTGCCAACCCAGCAGGACACTCCAGCTAGTGGAGTTGCCCGCCCCCTCCGGCCAGGCCCCACTTTTGGCGGCAAGGCCGGAGAAAATAATGAGAATAACAAGGAGGAGTCACTGGCCAGTCAGGACAGCCCCTAAGGTGTCCTGAGCTGAGGTGACTCTAACTTTTAGAAATCCTCCATCTTGCAGATGGAGGATTCCCCCAATAGGGTTAGGATTGTGACCCCCTCCCCTTGGGAGGAGGCACAAAGAGGGTGTACCCACCCTCAGGGCTAGTAGCCATTGGCTACTAACCCCCCCAGACCTAAACACGCCCTTAAATTTAGTATTTAAGGGCTACCCTGAACCCTAGAAAATTAGATTCCTGCAACTACAAGAAGAAGGACTGCCTAGCTGAAACCCCTGCAGCGGAAGACCAGAAGACGGCAACTGCCTTGGCTCCAGAAACTCACCGGCCTGTCTCCTGCCTTCCAAAGATCCTGCTCCAGCGACGCCTTCCAAGGGGACCAGCGACCTCGACATCCTCTGAGGACTGCCCCTGCTTCGAAAAGACAAGAAACTCCAGAGGACAGCGGACCTGCTCCAGGAAAAGCTGCAACTTTGTTTCCAGCAGCTTTAAAGAACCCTGCAAGCTCCCCGCAAGAAGCGTGAGACTTGCAACACTGCACCCGGCGACCCCGACTCGACTGGTGGAGATCCGACACCTCAGGAGGGACCCCAGGACTACTCTGATACTGTGAGTACCAAAACCTGTCCCCCCTGAGCCCCCACAGCGCCGCCTGCAGAGGGAATCCCGAGGCTTCCCCTGACCGCGACTCTTTGAACCTAAAGTCCCGACGCCTGGGAGAGACCCTGCACCCGCAGCCCCCAGGACCCGAAGGACCGGACTTTCACTGGAGAAGTGACCCCCAGGAGTCCCTCTCCCTTGCCCAAGTGGAGGTTTCCCCGAGGAATCCCCCCCTTGCCTGCCTGCAGCGCTGAAGAGATCCCGAGATCTCTCATAGACTAACATTGCGAACCCGACGCTTGTTTCTACTCTGCACCCGGCCGCCCCCGCGCCGCTGAGGGTGAAATTTCTGTGTGGACTTGTGTCCCCCCCGGTGCCCTACAAAACCCCCCTGGTCTGCCCTCCGAAGACGCGGGTACTTACCTGCAAGCAGACCGGAACCGGGGCACCCCCTTCTCTCCATTCTAGCCTATGTGTTTTGGGCACCACTTTGAACTCTGCACCTGACCGGCCCTGAGCTGCTGGTGTGGTGACTTTGGGGTTGCTCTGAACCCCCAACGGTGGGCTACCTTGGACCAAGAACTGAACCCTGTAAGTGTCTTACTTACCTGGTAAAACTAACAAATACTTACCTCCCCTAGGAACTGTGAAAATTGCACTAAGTGTCCACTTTTAAAACAGCTATTTGTGAATAACTTGAAAAGTATACATGCAATTTTGATGATTTGAAGTTCCTAAAGTACTTACCTGCAATACCTTTCGAATGAGATATTACATGTAGAATTTGAACCTGTGGTTCTTAAAATAAACTAAGAAAAGATATTTTTCTATATAAAAACCTATTGGCTGGATTTGTCTCTGAGTGTGTGTACCTCATTTATTGTCTATGTGTATGTACAACAAATGCTTAACACTACTCCTTGGATAAGCCTACTGCTCGACCACACTACCACAAAATAGAGCATTAGTATTATCTATTTTTACCACTATTTTACCTCTAAGGGGAACCCTTGGACTCTGTGCATGCTATTCCTTACTTTGAAATAGCACATACAGAGCCAACTTCCTACATTGGTGGATCAGCGGTGGGGTACAAGACTTTGCATTTGCTGGACTACTCAGCCAATACCTGATCACACGACAAATTCCAAAATTGTCATTAGAAATTGATTTTTGCAATTTGAAAAGTTTTCTAAATTCTTAAAAGACCTGCTAGGGCCTTGTGTTAGATCCTGTTTAGCATTTCTTTTAGAGTTTAAAAGTTTGTAAAAGTTTGAATTAGACTCTAGAACCAGTTGTAGATTCTTAAAAAGTATTCCAACTTTTAGAAGCAAAATGTCTAGCACAGATGTGACTGTGGTGGAACTCGACACCACACCTTACCTCCATCTTAAGATGAGGGAGCTAAGGTCACTCTGTAAAATAAAGAAAATAACAATGGGCCCCAAACCTACCAAAATACAGCTCCAGGAGCTTTTGGCAGAGTTTGAAAAGGCCAACCCCTCTGAGGGTGGCAACTCAGAGGAAGAGGATAGTGACTTGGAGGACAATTCCCCCCTACCAGTCCTATCTAGGGAGAACAGGGTCCCTCAAACCCTGACTCCAAAAATAATAGTCAGAGATGCTGGTTCCCTCACAGGAGAGACCAACACCTCTGAAATCACTGAGGATAACCCCAGTGAAGAGGACATCCAGTTAGCCAGGATGGCCAAAAGATTGGCTTTGGAAAGACAGATCCTAGCCATAGAGAGGGAAAGACAAGAGATGGGCCTAGGACCCATCAATGGTGGCAGCAACATAAATAGGGTCAGAGATTCTCCTGACATGTTGAAAATCCCTAAAGGGATTGTAACTAAATATGAAGATGGTGATGACATCACCAAATGGTTCACAGCTTTTGAGAGGGCTTGTGTAACCAGAAAAGTGAACAGATCTCACTGGGGTGCTCTCCTTTGGGAAATGTTCACAGGAAAGTGTAGGGATAGACTCCTCACACTCTCTGGACAAGATGCAGAATCTTATGACCTCATGAAGGGTACCCTGATTGAGGGCTTTGGATTCTCCACTGAGGAGTATAGGATTAGATTCAGGGGGGCTCAAAAATCCTCGAGCCAGACCTGGGTTGACTTTGTAGACTACTCAGTGAAAACACTAGATGGTTGGATTCAAGGCAGTGGTGTAAGTAATTATGATGGGCTGTACAATTTATTTGTGAAAGAACACCTGTTAAGTAATTGTTTCAATGATAAACTGCATCAGCATCTGGTAGACCTAGGACCAATTTCTCCCCAAGAATTGGGAAAGAAGGCGGACCATTGGGTCAAGACAAGGGTGTCCAAGACTTCAACAGGGGGTGACCAAAAGAAAGGGGTCACAAAGACTCCCCAGGGGAAGGGTGATGAGACAACCAAAACTAAAAATAGTAAAGAGTCTTCTACAGGCCCCCAAAAACCTGCACAGGAGGGTGGGCCCAGAGCCTCTTCACAAAACAATGGGTACAAGGGTAAAAACTTTGATCCCAAAAAGGCCTGGTGTCATAGCTGTAAACAGCATGGACACCAAACTGGAGACAAGGCCTGTCCCAAGAAAGGTTCCACTCCAAACTCCCATCCAGGTAACACTGGTATGGCTAGTCTCCAAGTGGGATCAACAGTGTGCCCAGAGCAAATCAGGGTCCACACTGAAGCTACTCTAGTTTCTGAGGGTGGGGTGGATTTAGCCACACTAGCTGTCTGGCCGCCTAACATGCAAAAATACAGACAGCAACTCTTAATTAATGGGACTAGAATAGAGGGCCTGAGGGATACAGGTGCCAGTGTCACCATGGTGACAGAGAAACTGGTTTCCCCTGGCCAATACCTGACTGGAAAAACTTACACAGTCACCAACGCTGACAATCAGAGAAAAGTACATCCCATGGCAATGGTTACTTTAGAATGGGGAGGGGTCAATGGCCTGAAACAGGTGGTGGTCTCCTCAAATATCCCAGTGGACTGTCTGCTTGGAAATGACCTGGAGTCCTCAGCATGGGCTGAGGTAGAACTAAAAACCCATGCAGCAATGCTGGGTATCCCTGAACTGGTGTGTGTGAAAACCAGAGCACAATGCAAGGCACAGGGTGAACAAGTAGAGCTGGAGTCTGGAAGAATGGCCCAGCCTACCAAGAGGAAAGGAAAGTCAGTTGGGAAACCAACTGCAACACAGCAAAAGAAAGGGAACCTCTCTTCTCAGGAAGAAGTTCTGCCCTCTGAGGGAACTGAGCCTTTGGAGCTTGAACCTTATCAGGTTGAGCTCTTAGGCCCAGGGGGACCCTCAAGGGAGGAGCTGTGTAAGGGACAAGAAACCTGTCCCTCTCTTGAAGGCCTTAGGCAGCAAGCTGCTGAAGAGTCCAAAAGCAAGAAAAATGGAACGCATAGGGTCTATTGGGAAGATGGACTCCTGTACACTGAGGCCAGAGACCCCAAACCTGGTGCCACTAGGAGAGTGGTAGTGCCTCAGCTGTTCAGGAAGTTCATCCTCACATTGGCCCATGACATTCCCCTTGCTGGACATTTGGGACAAACCAAGACGTGGGAGAGGTTAGTCAACCACTTCTACTGGCCCAATATGTCCAACATGGTTAAGGAGTTTTGCCTCTCCTGCCCCACCTGTCAAGCCAGTGGTAAGACAGGTGGGCACCCAAAGGCCCCCCTCATTCCACTTCCAGTGGTGGGGGTTCCCTTTGAAAGAGTGGGTGTGGACATAGTTGGTCCACTAGAACCTCCCACAGCCTCAGGAAATATGTATATCCTGGTAGTAGTGGATCATGCTACCAGGTATCCTGAAGCTATTCCCCTTAGGTCGACTACTGCCCCTGCAGTAGCCAAGGCCCTCATTGGTATCTTTACCAGAGTGGGTTTCCCTAAGGAGGTGGTGTCTGACAGAGGTACCAACTTCATGTCAGCATACCTAAAGCACATGTGGAATGAGTGTGGAGTGACTTATAAATTCACTACACCATACCACCCACAAACTAATGGCTTGGTTGAGAGATTCAACAAGACATTAAAAGGCATGATCATGGGGCTCCCAGAAAAGCTCAAAAGGAGATGGGATGTCCTCTTGCCATGTCTGCTTTTCGCTTACAGAGAGGTGCCACAGAAGGGAGTAGGATTCTCACCCTTTGAACTTCTGTTTGGTCATCCTGTAAGGGGACCACTTGCCCTTGTTAAAGAAGGCTGGGAGAGACCTCTCCATGAGCCAAAACAAGACATAGTGGACTATGTACTTGGCCTTCGCTCTAGAATGGCAGAGTACATGGAAAAGGCAACCAAAAACCTTGAGGCCAGCCAACAGCTCCAGAAGTTTTGGTATGACCAAAAGGCTGCACTGGTTGAGTTCCAACCAGGGCAGAAAGTCTGGGTTCTGGAGCCTGTGGCTCCCAGGGCACTCCAGGACAAATGGAGTGGCCCTTACCCAGTACTAGAGAGGAAGAGTCAGGTCACCTACTTGGTGGACCTGGGCACAAGCAGGAGCCCCAAGAGGGTGATCCATGTAAACCGCCTTAAGCTCTTCCACAACAGGGCTGATGTCAATCTGTTGATGGTAACAGATGAGGATCAGGAGGCAGAGAGTGAACCTCTCCCTGATCTTCTGTCATCAGACCCAAAAGATGGTACAGTAGATGGAGTGATCTACTCAGACACCCTCTCTGGCCAACAGCAAGCTGATTGTAGGAGAGTCCTACAACAGTTTCCTGAACTCTTCTCCTTAACCCCTGGTCAGACACACCTGTGTACCCATGATGTGGACACAGGAGACAGCATGCCTGTCAAGAACAAAATCTTTAGACAATCTGACCATGTTAAAGAAAGCATCAAGGTGGAAGTCCACAAGATGCTGGAATTGGGAGTAATTGAGCGCTCTGACAGCCCCTGGGCTAGCCCAGTGGTCTTAGTCCCCAAGCCTCACACCAAAGATGGAAAGAAAGAGATGAGGTTTTGTGTGGACTACAGAGGGCTCAATTCTGTCACCAAGACAGATGCCCATCCAATTCCAAGAGCTGATGAGCTCATTGATAAATTAGGTGGTGCCAAATTTCTAAGTACCTTTGACTTGACAGCAGGGTACTGGCAAATAAAAATGGCACCTGGAGCAAAAGAAAAGACAGCATTCTCCACACCTGATGGGCATTATCAGTTTACTGTTATGCCCTTTGGTTTAAAGAATGCCCCTGCCACCTTCCAAAGGTTGGTGAATCAAGTCCTTGCTGGCTTGGAGTCCTTTAGCACAGCTTATCTTGATGATATTGCTGTCTTTAGCTCCACCTGGCAGGATCACCTGGTCCACCTGAGGAAGGTTTTGAAGGCTCTGCAATCTGCAGGCCTCTCTATCAAGGCATCCAAATGCCAGATAGGGCAGGGAACTGTGGTTTACTTGGGCCACCTTGTAGGTGGAGGCCAAGTTCAGCCACTCCAACCCAAGATCCAGACTATTCTGGACTGGGTAGCTCCAAAAACCCAGACTCAAGTCAGGGCATTCCTTGGCTTGACTGGGTATTACAGGAGGTTTGTGAAGGGATATGGATCCATTGTGACAGCCCTCACTGAACTCACCTCCAAGAAAATGCCCAAGAAAGTGAACTGGACTGTGGAATGCCAACAGGCCTTTGACACCCTGAAACAGGCAATGTGCTCAGCACCAGTTCTCAAAGCTCCAGATTATTCTAAGCAGTTCATTGTGCAGACTGATGCCTCTGAACATGGGATAGGGGCAGTTTTGTCCCAAACAAATGATGATGGCCTTGACCAGCCTGTTGCTTTCATTAGCAGGAGGTTACTCCCCAGGGAGCAGCGTTGGAGTGCCATTGAGAGGGAGGCCTTTGCTGTGGTTTGGTCCCTGAAGAAGCTGAGACCATACCTCTTTGGGACTCACTTCCTAGTTCAAACTGACCACAGACCTCTCAAATGGCTGATGCAAATGAAAGGTGAAAATCCTAAACTGTTGAGGTGGTCCATCTCCCTACAGGGAATGGACTTTATAGTGGAACACAGACCTGGGACTGCCCATGCCAATGCAGATGGCCTTTCCAGGTTCTTCCACTTAGAAAATGAAGACTCTCTTGGGAAAGGTTAGTCTCATCCTCTTTCGTTTGGGGGGGGTTTGTGTAAGGAAATGCCTCCTTGGCATGGTTGCCCCCTGACTTTTTGCCTTTGCTGATGCTATGTTTACAATTGAAAGTGTGCTGAGGCCTGCTAACCAGGCCCCAGCACCAGTGTTCTTTCCCTAACCTGTACTTTTGTATCCACAATTGGCAGACCCTGGCATCCAGATAAGTCCCTTGTAACTGGTACTTCTAGTACCAAGGGCCCTGATGCCAAGGAAGGTCTCTAAGGGCTGCAGCATGTCTTATGCCACCCTGGAGACCTCTCACTCAGCACAGACACCCTGCTTGCCAGCTTGTGTGTGCTAGTGAGGACAAAACGAGTAAGTCGACATGGCACTCCCCTCAGGGTGCCATGCCAGCCTCTCACTGCCTATGCAGTATAGGTAAGACACCCCTCTAGCAGGCCTTACAGCCCTAAGGCAGGGTGCACTATACCATGGGTGAGGGTACCAGTGCATGAGCATGGTACCCCTACAGTGTCTAAACAAAACCTTAGACATTGTAAGTGCAGGGTAGCCATAAGAGTATATGGTCTGGGAGTCTGTCAAACACGAACTCCACAGCACCATAATGGCTACACTGAAAACTGGGAAGTTTGGTATCAAACTTCTCAGCACAATAAATGCACACTGATGCCAGTGTACATGTTATTGAAAAATACACCACAGAGGGCACCTTAGAGGTGCCCCCTGAAACTTAACCGACTATCTGTGTAGGCTGACTAGTTTTAGCAGCCTGCCACAAACCGAGACATGTTGCTGGCCCCATGGGGAGAGTGCCTTTGTCACTCTGAGGCCAGTAACAAAGCCTGCACTGGGTGGAGATGCTAACACCTCTCCCAGGCAGGAATTGTCACACCTGGCGGTGAGCCTCAAAGGCTCACCTCCTTTGTGCCAACCCAGCAGGACACTCCAGCTAGTGGAGTTGCCCGCCCCCTCCGGCCAGGCCCCACTTTTGGCGGCAAGGCCGGAGAAAATAATGAGAATAACAAGGAGGAGTCACTGGCCAGTCAGGACAGCCCCTAAGGTGTCCTGAGCTGAGGTGACTCTAACTTTTAGAAATCCTCCATCTTGCAGATGGAGGATTCCCCCAATAGGGTTAGGATTGTGACCCCCTCCCCTTGGGAGGAGGCACAAAGAGGGTGTACCCACCCTCAGGGCTAGTAGCCATTGGCTACTAACCCCCCCAGACCTAAACACGCCCTTAAATTTAGTATTTAAGGGCTACCCTGAACCCTAGAAAATTAGATTCCTGCAACTACAAGAAGAAGGACTGCCTAGCTGAAACCCCTGCAGCGGAAGACCAGAAGACGACAACTGCCTTGGCTCCAGAAACTCACCGGCCTGTCTCCTGCCTTCCAAAGATCCTGCTCCAGCGACGCCTTCCAAGGGGACCAGCGACCTCGACATCCTCTGAGGACTGCCCCTGCTTCGAAAAGACAAGAAACTCCCGAGGACAGCGGACCTGCTCCAGGAAAAGCTGCAACTTTGTTTCCAGCAGCTTTAAAGAACCCTGCAAGCTCCCCGCAAGAAGCGTGAGACTTGCAACACTGCACCCGGCGACCCCGACTCGACTGGTGGAGATCCGACACCTCAGGAGGGACCCCAGGACTACTCTGATACTGTGAGTACCAAAACCTGTCCCCCCTGAGCCCCCACAGCGCCGCCTGCAGAGGGAATCCCGAGGCTTCCCCTGACCGCGACTCTTTGAACCTAAAGTCCCGACGCCTGGGAGAGACCCTGCACCCGCAGCCCCCAGGACCCGAAGGACCGGACTTTCACTGGAGAAGTGACCCCCAGGAGTCCCTCTCCCTTGCCCAAGTGGAGGTTTCCCCGAGGAATCCCCCCCTTGCCTGCCTGCAGCGCTGAAGAGATCCCGAGATCTCTCATAGACTAACATTGCGAACCCGACGCTTGTTTCTACACTGCACCCGGCCGCCCCCGCGCCGCTGAGGGTGAAATTTCTGTGTGGACTTGTGTCCCCCCCGGTGCCCTACAAAACCCCCCTGGTCTGCCCTCCGAAGACGCGGGTACTTACCTGCAAGCAGACCGGAACCGGGGCACCCCCTTCTCTCCATTCTAGCCTATGTGTTTTGGGCACCACTTTGAACTCTGCACCTGACCGGCCCTGAGCTGCTGGTGTGGTGACTTTGGGGTTGCTCTGAACCCCCAACGGTGGGCTACCTTGGACCAAGAACTGAACCCTGTAAGTGTCTTACTTACCTGGTAAAACTAACAAATACTTACCTCCCCTAGGAACTGTGAAAATTGCACTGTGTCCACTTTTAAAACAGCTATTTGTGAATAACTTGAAAAGTATACATGCAATTTTGATGATTTGAAGTTCCTAAAGTACTTACCTGCAATACCTTTCGAATGAGATATTACATGTAGAATTTGAACCTGTGGTTCTTAAAATAAACTAAGAAAAGATATTTTTCTATATAAAAACCTATTGGCTGGATTTGTCTCTGAGTGTGTGTACCTCATTTATTGTCTATGTGTATGTACAACAAATGCTTAACACTACTCCTTGGATAAGCCTACTGCTCGACCACACTACCACAAAATAGAGCATTAGTATTATCTATTTTTACCACTATTTTACCTCTAAGGGGAACCCTTGGACTCTGTGCATGCTATTCCTTACTTTGAAATAGCACATACAGAGCCAACTTCCTACACCTGTGTAGCTAAATGAGAGCAGACAATGAGTTTGTGATGGGTGAATTTATGACCATGCTAATACAGAAAACACATTGTGGATGGAAAGAAACAAAATAGAAAAGTGAAGGGGTCAGTCATGGTCAATAAAATCATTGGAGTAGATGCCACACCATTGGGATTCCAAATCCAGAGTATTTCTCCTATTGCACTTGTAGGTGGTTCAGGATCAGGTCCTAGATTAAATGTGTGGCACACAAAGGAGGCCATTTAGGGAGAGATCACTTGCTGGCAGTGGTGGGTGTCTTGCCATCTGAACCTTCTGAATCTTTGCTGGATGTCCCGGTTTGCAGGGGGATCTGCTGCTACAGAGGCAGGGGTGTATGGGGCTGGTTCTTCCTTTGGCAGGGCCTCCCTTTCAGTGCCTGGCACCAATGTTGATGTGCCTGGTGTTAATGAGACAAAGAAAGGGGTAGACTTTTTTTGAAAAGCTCTGCCCACATTGACGTGTATGGCTCTCAGCACCCATGTGAGGGAGGCCGTGTTGTTATTGTGAGCCACCATCTTTTCCTGCATGTCTCTGTGCACGTCCCTCTGTAGTTGCTTGATTTCCGGGAGTTCAGACAACACCTGGCCCATCAAGCCTTGGGACTCCTGATAGACCAGCAAGACATGGCTAAGGGTGACCTGGCCAAGAGCATGCCCATTGGCCTCACCCCGCTGGCCCACAGCATCCCTCCCATGCACCCTACCCCCACTGGCCTGTGGCCTTCCCACAGGATGCCCTATCCAACTTGTTCCTGGACCCTCATTGTCAGAAGTGTTACACTGCAACTCATGATCCAGGACTTGGAGGGCACAAGATGGTAAACACTGTGCTAGGTATACAAGTTGGGGGGCGAATGGTTGCCTGTGATGTTGAGGCAACCGGGCTGGGAGGTGAAGTTGTGGGCACAGTGAGACTCACTGTTGCTATCTGACCAGGTTGCCTAGATGGGCCTGAAACATCCTCCTCGTCCAGGCCTCTAGAAGTGTCTTGTTCACTGAGGGCTTAATCAATGGGAGTAGTGGCAGTATGTTCTGTGGCCTCTGTGTGCCCAGTGGCAGCTCCACCTCTTGATGTAAAATGTACATTGTTATTGGTTGTATTGTGACATCTACCTCCAACAGTTAGAAGTTACAGTAAGTAGAGACCTTGTACAATGTACAGATCATTTGCACTTTGGAGGATGGCCTCAAAATGACATATTGCCGCCAGTGCAGGCAAAACAGTGGCTAGGCAAGATACGACTTTGCCTATTTAGAGGCCTAGTTGAGTGTTATGCAGGCAAACCCAGGACTTTGTTGTATATGTGACTGGAGTCATCATGTGTACAGTGCAGTGTGAATGAGTCTGCTGCCAATACTAATCTGGTGAGGCATATTGAGGCCTTATGAGTACCTGTTATTCACAGTGGGTAAGATATCATTCCTGTCCTCAAATATTTTATCTTGAGTTAGCAAGTCAAGATGGAGCTATGTTGACAGATACTCTGTGATTTGGCATGATCTGTGCTTGATCACTCCCAGATGAGTATATTTCTTTTGGGAGATGAAAAATACGGATATTTGGTCAAGTGGCTACCATGCTGGTGGTTGGAGTAAAAGTAACAGGGCCTCCTGGGAGTTGCAACAAGGTCAGTCCCTCTACTTCCCAACACTTAGCAAATGGTTTCCTCCCAGGTGAATATACTTCAATCGAAAGTTAAGGAACAGGGGTATATGGGCAACTGAGCACTAGTCTGGTGTGTCTAGTTACACAGGTCCTACTAGGAGTTGCAATCAGTCAGTCTCTCTACTTCACATCCTTGACAAATAGTATCCTCCCAGGTGAGTAAACGTCAATTGGGAGTTGAGGAACAGGAGTATTTGGACAAGTGACCACTGTGCTAGTGGTTGAAGTTACAGAAACAGTGTCTCCTGGGAGTTGCAGTCATGTCACTCCCTGTACTACACACACTATACACATGGTATGCTCCCAGGTGAGTACACTTCAATTGAGATTTTGGGAACATGGGTATTTGGACAATTAAACACAGGGGGCTGGATGCACGAAAGCAAAATTTATACTTTTGGTGTAAATTTAGACTAAAAATCTAAGTTTAGGACTTTTTTGGTATTCACAAAGGTAAGTTACGAGTAGTATCTTTACATCTGCACTCGGGGCGGATCATATGCACTTGGGGCAGATCATCTGCACCCAGGGTGGTTTATCCACACTCAGGTGGATAATCTGCAATCAGGATGGATCATCTGCACTCTGGCGGATCGTCCAATTTTGGGCTGGGAATCATTGTAATTACATGCACCTGTACATAAATAATGCCACCTGTAACCCTGCACCAAAAATCAGATGAAAGCAACACACAATTAAGTTTGGGGTTTCTCAACAACAACACTGTGTCTGCCTGCTCTGCCTCTACATAAGCCATGCTACCTACAAGGAGGAAGAAGAACTACATGGAGGAGGAGACCACCATGATCCTCCAATATATCACGAGGAACTACAAGAGACTTCATGGTCTCCCACCCCACAGCAGCAGTTCCGCACATAAGGCAGCCATATCGCAGCAGTTGGCAATGGTGGTCACTGCATTAGGGGAGGACATCCGGACTGTCACTGACATCAAAAGGAAGTAACTGGATGAGAAGTGAGGGTGAAGGAGAAGTACGCCAGGATAGAGGTAGCCAGAGCTCTACCAGGTGTGCAGACTAGAGCCTGCCTCCAACTCACTCCACTTGAGAGGGATGTCCTTTCCCTCATCTACCCCTACCAGCTCCATAGGCTGCCTGTGAGTGATGACCTCAATGTGGTGCCAGGTAAGATGTGATGATGCGAACAATGACACCAAATAAGCAATGTCAGTGATACTCCACAAATGGGACCATGAACATTGTCCCAAGTATGTGCAATCTGCATGGTGAGCCGGACTCTCATGTGTCTCAGCTGGACCTTTGCACTACAAGTCCCATAATCCTTTGTGAGGACAATTGCAACTTCCAATATCCCAGTCCCAAACAGCGTCTCATCACTACTGCCTCCTCCATGTAACACTAGTAAATGGCAATAGAAATAGGATGTCAGACACTAGTATGGATATATAAAAATTACTGTACCAACTGCACATGCCCCTCAACTGTGGTTGAAATGACAGCAGCATGTGTTATGTGTCTAATATCAATGTTGTCACTCATCTCCATATGCTCACATATGGCTCATAACAGTATACCACATCATAACATGTTGGCATGATAGTGCAACTCAAAGTGTATGTGTATAGTCTCTACTCACCTGAGGAGGTGTAAGGGGTCAGTGCCTCCACAGATATACATGGTTCTGTCACTCTGGGGAAGTGTCACAATCCATAGGTGTTGTGTGGGTTTACCCCCTCCCCCTCGTGGAATGCCACTCAGATGCAGAGTAAGACAACACAGTGATTTGTCCAGCCTTGACACACTCCATAGCTAGGAGGCCATTCCAAATCATGCAAAGTGGCTTGCCTTGGCTTCATAGACATAATGTTCTAGTGGGCGTAACTAGAGTAGTACAAAGAGTGATGCTCTGGTGCATTGAGGGGCTCATAAATATGTCCCAAGTCTCTCATAGAGAGGAGTTGTCACAGCATCTTTGTAAGTCCCTGACATGGATATTTGCTGACAAACTCCCCAGGAACCAACAACTACAGTAATGATGTGGATAAGGGGTGCACTGATACCAGCAGGCTTGCGTTTGGGGAATTGGGGTTTGGCAGGTAGGATGGGTGTAGAGGAGGCAAAGCCTATACATCTAGTGGGTGAACTACAGAACATGAAACTAGTAAAGGTGGGGATCGCCCCAGCATCCTCACCTGACCAAATTGTGTGAGCCCATACCAATGTATATTTCACTTTGTCTCCCTTTTCCTATAACCACACATATGAGTAAACCTTTGTATACTGGACCCCAGGATGTGTGCTGTTCACAACCATATCCAGTATCAGGCAAACTAGACCATGATGTTGTTCACATACATTGGGAACACAGACCAGAAGAAGAGTGCACAGCAGAAATGGCTGACTTCACAGTCCACAATTGGCAATGTTGTCCTGTTTGTGGTTGGTGTAAAATGAATGCTACCCATTCCTTGTTTGATGATTGTGTATATCAAACATGTACTCTGCAATGCACTGCCATAATTGGATGTGCAAAGATAAACCAGCTCTGCGTGTTGTGGAAGACCCCTTTACAATTTAGCAGTTACCACATCATACCTGGGATGCATGATGCCCCTGAAAATGGAGGTGTGTCCAAAGGTAGGCAGTGCATGACACTTTAGTTGTTCCTGTCCTCTAGCTTGCAGTGAGAAAATAAAAGTGATACCTGATTGATATAAGGGCTAGCTGTAACTTGTGGATCACTGGACCATACCTCAGACCTGTACATGTAGAAGCAACACCATCATCCTTTGCACTTGGTTACAGGTATGCATGCTGCATTACTGCTGCTGACAGGACTACTTCAATGATACGAATGACACCATACAGAGGATTAGCAGACACCCTGGCAGCGGCAGTCAAAACCACTGCCATCCGTTCATCAGGTAAGTGTGCCATGTAGTGTTATAGATTATTGATACCCTACCCATGCACAATAACCAAATCCTTGTAGAAGGGGATGAGCAGATGTTGCCACTTCAGCATTACATCTGAAGTTGGTGTGTAAAATTTACCCAACGATATCAGGGATGTGTGTGTCAAGTGTGCATTTTCACATATAAGTCATACAGGACATTAACTATGGTTTAACTTCTTTCACAAGCTGATGGATCAAGGACTGTATCTTCTGCAACACACTCAATGAGCCCACTCCCGCTGGTGACGTCAAGGGGGACCTGATTGCTACACAGAGCTGTGGTTGGAACTGGTGAGTTTGCTTTTGCATTTCACATACGCTTTGAACACCTTATTGCCACAGTCATGTGAAGGGGTACACATACCAGTTCAAATGTGGAACATCCATTGATGTAAAGATAATTTGACTCAAATTGTGTGTTGTACTGCATGATGTTGCAAGGCAAATACTTAGCCAGTTGCAACTTCTGTCTCACAGGTGGTGAGGACGATGACTTGAGTCTGGAGGAAGGACCATCTACCAGTGGAAGGTGCAGAAGAATCCGAAGCGAAAACCCACTCCTCTTCCAAGCTGCCTTGTCACCTGCCAGAACAGTACAGGAGGAGGAGGAAGAAGTAGAGGAGGATGAAGATCAGGGCCTGATTCCAACAGATGTAGAGGCCGATCCCCTGAGCACTACTGTCAGCCCACAAAGGATACCATCAAAGCCCTCATCTGCTCTGGTCAGAATGGTGCATCCTCCTACATCCCCAATGATTGCCCATTCCTCACACATCACCAAACAACCCTCACCTGTTCACAGCCCTCACAACCAGGTCAGATGTGTGGGTTCCCCTACACACTCCTACTATGAGAGTATCTCCCAAGCCTGCTCTCCAACATCTGAGGTGCATGCCAGCCCTTGTGAGGAGCAGGAAGCCCCTAGGTATGAATTTTCTCTTCGCAACCTCTAACTTGCCACCACCCCTGCTAGGGAACCTGACAGTCACATCTGAGGCTATCCCAAGTGGAGAAGACTGGCACATATTCATGATAGAGAGTGGGAGAGGGATTACTTCCAATGGAAGTCAGATGTGAGGCAGGACATTTATGACACGGGGCTATACTGTCTGGCGTCTGCCTCACTACAGAACATGTGCCAACTCCCACAGTTGGTGCAGAGAATGACTTAGGTGTTGGAGAGGATGGATACATCCTTGAAGGACACAGGGAAGAGGCTGAAAGACATCATGGCCATATGGAGGGAAGGGAGTGCAAGACACCATGCATTGGCTACGAAAATGATGGAGGGGATACTCAAAATGATACAAATTTAGCCTGCACAGCCAATGCATGGAGGGAAACAAACACATCTACCTGTATTACCTATCCCCCAGCTCCTGCTTAGGCCACCTGCACAGGCCCCCAACAATCTATGACAATACACTCCACCTGCACATGTCCCCCACTGCACAGTTGTGTCTTCCCACTGTACATGAACTACCACCCCCTCTACAGGACCCACCATCCCCTGTGCGGGACGCACCCTCCTGTACAGGACCAACCACCCTCTGTGCAGGATGCACCATCTTCTGCACAGGATACACATCCATCTGCACCTCGAAGGTCCAGGAAACAAACAACTTCACAATGTTTCTCACCACCAATATCGAGAAGGTGCAAAGGAGATCCCACTTGAGCACCATAAATATTTGTGCACAGAACAATGGAAATAAAATACATATTTCACATTCAAATTGAGTTGAGTAATAGTTGATGATGGTAATTTGCTTAATGTGGTTGTAGGCCTTCAACTGCAACTTCTGAGAAGAGGACACTGGTTAATGAGAAGAAAATAAATGTATATTTCTTCATTCTGCCCATAGAGTTCATATTACCACAAAACCATCTGAATTGAAGGAGGCCGTTAAATAAGAGTTCTCCAAATATCTTTTCCAAACATCAGAAGGAATCCAAATACGACATGTGCAGCGATATAGAGCTGGATAAGGGAAGAAATCCTAAAGAGTATGTGCAAAGAGGTAGGATCCAGCAGCTGTGACCTTTCAACCAAAAGACTGCGGCATTTCCGGACCCAGGGAACATGTCCGTTACAATCAGTAGAACTGTGTTACAAGGTCGTTATTTTGAAGAGCAGGGCTATGGATAATGAAGTAATGTGTTAAGTACACAAAAAATGGGAACATTAAACAGGTTGCCCTGTAATCCTGTCATAAAAAAGTTAATAGGAGTGCTTTATTTGGTCAACATGCAAGAGGAGAGGTCCCCTCATGATGTAAAGAATATGCAGGCAACAGTAAGATGATGAAACAAAACCGGTGACAAAAATATGAGCAGACATTAAGAGAATTGTGCTTTCAGTTTTAGCAAAATACAGCTGAAGGTGAAGGAAAACCTCTTTAGCCAAGCAACAACAATATAAGTGCACATTGAATATTTAATGGCTGCCACTATGAGGAAGAAAGAGCAGGTATTTGTGAGACCTCAAAGCAGACCAAAAATTGCAGCCAAAGGTGACTCCACGCTCACCCAGCTGAATGGCTGCAGTCTCAGTGATTCTTTTCTCCAAATTTGCAGGTCGGTGGCTCTGTAATCCAAAAGCTTGTCCTGATGATGTGCAGAGCTCCTACCTCAGGTGACGATCTTAGCTGGTGGTCAAGCTCCACCCCCGCAGAGACCAACATTTCTAATAGTGCTGATTGATTAGCATGGGACTCCAAATTGGCATTGTCACCAAAATGGTAAACATCTTAATTACAACTATGTCAGAATGCAAACAGACAGAAATTCTGCCTCCCCATCCATTATTTAGCATAGCCTTTTTGCAGCATGCACCAAAAATGATTCCTGCGGCAATCTTGTACAGTTCTTATGACCCACTAGTCTTCTTTTTCCCCTCCACAATAAAAACCATGGAAGTCACTTAAGACTCATCCCAAGCCTTCATATCTTGTTTCATGCATTTTGAGAACTGTGTAAAGTAAGACATATGTTACTGACCATCTGAGGCATTGACCAATCCTTGAGGTATGGGGCAATATTTTAATAGTTTAGTTAAGTATCCTATGTGAGGCTGCAAATGCTTAATTTTGATCTATTCGAACAACATGCATGATTTCACAGCTGCTCTTTAGCCTATAACCTTATTCATCCACAGTGTGCACACTTTCATGGCAACATCAGTTTCAAATCCTAATTACAACATCTCTGTGCAAGGTCCATCATGTTTCCTTGTGTTACAGGCACACCTAGTCTTTGTGCTTATACCTCAGATTTGTCATTGTTTTTTAATTCCACAAATAAATAGTAAGCTATCCATATATGTGCACACTCTTGCAACTCGGGCCCTGATTTATACTTTTTGACACAATCCTGCCCAAGCGCAGGTTTGCGTCAAAAAGTTTACTGCCGGCTAACGCCATACCTAGATGCCAGCCGAGTGTCATATTTAAGGAATGACGCTAGCCGGCGCTAGGGCCCGGTGAGCATCAAAATAAATGACGCTAACCGGGTAGGGGAAACTGGAGGTTGTGCATCAAAGAATGACGCTAGTCAGGTTAGCATCAAAAATATTGACTCTAACCTGACTAGCGTCATTTTCTAACACACAACCCGCATGGACATGACTCCTGTCTTAGCAAAGACAGGAGTCATGCCCCCCTGCCCAAAGGCCATGGCCATTGAGCACAGTGCCATGTGGGGGGGGGGGCAAGTTAGACCCCCCCCCATGGCACTTTAAAAAAATAAAATAAAAACTTACCTGAACTTACCTTGGATGGGTCCCCCATCCTTGGGTGTCCTCCAGGTGTGGGTTGGGCAGGAAAGGGCACCTGTGGACTGCTCCTATGGTCTCTGACCATGGAAATGAGCCCAGAGATCACCTAACGCCTGCCCTGACCCAGGCGTTAAATAATGGCGCTGAACAGGCTTGGCGCCATTATTTAAGGCCCTCCTCCTTCCATGCTTGATTTTTGCACGGAAGGATAAACAAGGCGCAAAGGACTTAGGGCCAGATGTAGGAAGCAATTTGCACGTCGCAAACAGCGAAAATCGCTGTTTGCGATGTGCAAAATGCACTTTGCAATGCACAAAACCCGTTTTGCGATGTGGTAACCTGGTGTCCCCTTCCTAATTTCGAGTCGCAGTGCAATGCAGAATTGCTTTGTGACAGCGAACACGGTCGCAAACCAATCGCAGTTTGCACCCATTTGAAATGGGTGGTAACCCAATCACAATAGGGAATAGGTCCTAATGGGACCCATTCCCAGTTGTGAATGGAACTGGAAACATTTTTTCAGAGCAGGCAGTGGTCCTATGAACCACTGCCTGCTTTAAAAAAATAAGACAAAAACGTTTCATTTTTCGTTTTTGTAATGCTTCTCGTTTTCCTTTAAGAAAAACGGGCTGCATTACAAAAACTCGCAAGGGGGTCGCATATTGCAACCCACCTCATGAATATTCATGAGGTCGGCCTTTGCAACCCCCTTGTGAGTCGCAGATGGTGTCAGGGACACCATCCAACATTCTGAATTGCAACTTGCAACTTGCGAGTCGCTCTGACTCGCAATTTACAGGTCTCAATTCAGAATCTTCCTACATCTGGCCCTTAGAGTCATTTTTTGTCCAGGAACGCCTACCTTGCATCTCATTGACAAAAAGGTTGGGATTCCGCGGTAAAAAAATTATGTTAACTCCAATACTTTGATACTAGATGGGTCTCGCATCAAAATATAAATATGGAGTTAGATAGAAAAACATAAATACATCATATTGAAAAAAGTATTAAGATAAGTGGATAAAAATGACAGCATAAAACAGTACATCAAACACCTCAACCCTCATTTAAAATACGTAAATTGAATTTGAAAGAAAATGATCAAATACATAAAAGTAACAATAAATAAATACAGTCCACGGCACATAAAACTCATTTAAATCTTGGCACAAAAGATTAGCTTCAACTGCTATTACCAAATCATGGCGAAGTGGAGTTAGATTGAGTGGCTTACTCATGATTGCAGAAATTTAGGTCTGATTGGCCATATGGCCTCCAGAAAATTCACCAGTGGACATGCCACTTCGCCATGGGCACTTGGTTTAAGAATTCTAAAAGCTACTGACCCACTCGCAAAGCCCATGGATCTGCAAAGTGGAATTAGCCAACGTGCTCTTTGCTTGCGATATGCAGGGCAACAAAATAATGCATGCACTAAGTGCTCAACAAGTCCACTTCCCATTGGGCATAAATCACTGTCAGCACCTGAGTTGGGCCATTTACAAGTAAACAAACAGAGTGGTAGTGTTCCCAACTTAAATCTAATAAAAAGTGCTTGTGCAAAAGGGGAAACAATCATGTCCATAAAATTCTCAAATTCATAGTGACACTTCAAGGATAAAAAACTATTAGTGAAACTGGGTGAGGGAACCTCTGCTAGTTTTTCCACTTGGACTTTCAACCAATATGCATCCTTCACAAGCTGAACAGCATTTTTTGGGAGATGTGCAGGATCCAACCAGAAACTGCTCAATCCAAGAGCGAAGAGAGGTTCTTTCACATATTTACACCACCTAACCCTTTTTAGGGCTTGCATGCTCACTAAGGTACTAAGCCCGGCTCTCAATGGGCCAAAAATATCCAAGGACCATAACCTAAGCCAGTAAGTCAATGGCGGTAAGGCGGCGATATGTTTGATAGAGTAAAGGTTTAGATCCAACCGAATGGGCAAGGTTGGAGAGCTTGCAGGAATTTTTAATAGCATTTTCAAAAAGGAGTTTTCAGCTTTCTCCAGATCGTTTAGATTACAATAACCCCATAGCTCTGCACCATATAATACCCCACCACTGGCCTGGGCTTTATATATTTCTAATGGAGGAGTGATTGCAAAACTAGGGGATTTGGCAAGGTATCTCAAAATGCATCCCGATTTCTGTTCTAAACTCATAACGGACTTAGCTAAGTGTGCCTTCCATTTCTGAGAGTTCTCCAACCTAAAACCCAAAGAATCAAAATCAAAAACTCTTTCTAAGGCCTCTCTTTCCAAATATATTTTTTTCCTATCCTTTTGTTTGGGGTCACCAAGCACCATATACTTGGTTTTGGAAGAATTTATTTCCAAACCATAGTCTTTACAAAAGCATGTGAACTTATCTAACAATTTAGTTAGGCCGGAGGCAGTTTGCGATAATAGCAGAGTATCATCTGCAAAAATCAGACACAGTTCCCTTTCTCCCACAACCTTGGGGGCATCACTATCGCAATCCATTAGATAGGGGATACAGGCGTTGATAACAGTACAAATAGAGTAGAGGCCAACACACATCCCTGTCTGACTCCTCTGCATACTGCAATCTCACCTGTTAGTTCTCCTTGCGTCCCCCATCTAATTCTGGCATAGCTCCCTGAGTTCAACTCCTTAATCAGATTTAATAAGGGGCCTGGCACTCCAGCTTTGTTCAGAACTCCCCACAGTTTCCTACGTGGGACCAAATCGAAGGCAGACTTAAGGTTGACAAAGGCGACAAAGAGTTTCCTGGCCTCCACGTCCACTGCCCTCCATTTGATCGTGAGGAAATGAAAAGCCTGGTCAACCGTACTGATCTTCTGTCAAAAACCAGCCTGTAAATGACTCATTACTTGATTGGCATCCATCCAGTCCTTTAATCTGCCCAATACCTGATGACAAAATATTTTTTGTAAGTTATCCAACAAACTAATGGGTCTATAGTTTCCCGGTGACCTCCTTTTACCTTTTTTATAAATAGGGACAATAATTGCTCCCTTCCAGGTTTTAAATATGGAGTTAAATTTGCACCGGATTTGCGTAAAAAAAACGATGCAACTCCGGTGCAAATAGAATATTTCTGTGCAATCCCAAGAAAGTGCTTAACTAATAAAACACTGCACAATAGACCACCCTCAGACCGGTAGATATTTGCAAAAATAAACGTAGCAGTATTTCACTAGCAAGTAGTAGCATCCAGTTTCATTTTGAAAAATTGTAAACACTTATTTTTATTTTTGTCTTGAACCTAATTTTTGTTGGGGCGCCCCCCCCCCAATATTTATCGTCCATGTAAGTTGACTGTAAATATGGGTAACTATGATGTGTAGACTCGAAGGGTGTATTTACACCACCCACATATTTGACGAAAATGTGAGCTGGGAGTACCAATGTGCTCTGTTTGTGCTGCATTTTTAAATGTACCTCAGTGTCATGGAGGAAAAGGCAATTTGTATACATTCACCAGTCACCCTAAATGTGCATTCCAAGCCCATGGGACAGGCAAACACATAAAAATAGAATTGCTAAAAGTTACTGAAATGCACTCCTTGTTTTATTAAACATCCAGATGAATTTTGGATCAACGTTTGGACCTGCTGCCTCGATGCGTTCCCAGCCCAAGGACACAGTCCAATGTGAAAAATAAAGCTATTCCATTGAAGGAATAGTCCAGCAGCCCACATTTTCTAGTTTAGCTAATGAAATGCTTTCACAGGTTTATTCATTAATACTCATGGATTCTTAAGCATCAACAATTTATTGACGGGTTCATTAAATCTCACCTTTCAAAAATTCAACAGCATTTCTCAAAGGACTATCATTTTTAAGCTGTTCAAACGTTTGATTAATTAAACTTGAACTTCTTTGTGGCCATTAATACATCCAAATCACATGCCAAACTAATCTCTAGATTGAGCCATACAATTAAGACGGATGCATTTCAGACCTAAATTGGTCCTTCAGTGGGGGATGTTCACTAAGATAAAATAAATAAAAATTGAATAAATTGTCTAATGAGCCAAGTTATACATACAATTGACTGGTCCTATAGTCAATACACCATAAATGGCAAGTGCATTGAAACTACCAAAACGTGGCATGCAGCAACTCAATAGAAAGTGAGTTGTAGGCATTTCCAAAAACCTGTAAATGTGGTCGCATATTCATTAACAGTTCAAAGATGTATAATGCTTTACCTTCTGTGTCACCGTTTGATAATGTTCTGGCCTCTCAAATGTGATTCAGTGATTTCTGACATGCCCTCATAATCTTGGTGAATACATGATAATAATCAGCTAACCCACACTAATGTCATACAAACATTGAAAAGATGGTGGAAAAACAGCATTGGAAGCACAAAGTAAACCAGCAGGGCATTGTACAATGCCTATTCGGAAGTTTGCGGTGTAGCGTTATATGGGTGCAGGTCGCATAACATTGAACGGGTGAGAAAATCAGGATTGTTCTGAAGAAAAATAAAGTATTGGGTAGTATTGAGAAGTGTATGCATTGAGACATTCATTAACAGGAAAGTGTGCCTATACGTCGTCATTATAATTCTGCCAGTGCAAATATGTCTATACACACAATGCTGGGTGCAACGGTGTGAAAACACTATTGGTGACAAAAAAGATCTTATGACTCTCACATTCAGTTGTTGTGTTATGTGTGTAGCATGGCACACCCAGCCCTTCTGGAAGGCAAACTAACTCTGATACGTATTGCCATGATGGTGAGCGTGGAAGCCAAAGACTCAGAGAATGTCACGTGGATATAAGAGCTCTAGTCACCATATTGCTGTGTATAAAATCTAATGCTGCAAAGACGCAGATGCGTCACTTAATACGAAAGAGAGAGGAAAGTAAGGGATCATGTCATTCTAACGTGTCGCTTAGTGTAACAAGGGTATGGCTGGCATTTCATCGGCTATGTAATGGAATCGCCACATGTTGCCAATATGTAGTGGTGTACAAACGTGTTTTAAAAAAATTCTAGGAATATATCATTATTGTAGCGACTGTAGTTGCCATCTTTAAGTGTGTCAACATGAAAAGCTTGACAAGTATCACAATCAAACAATGTACCAAAGTGTAAGCAGTAATGGGAGTAGGTACCCGTGCTAAGGAAGCCACTTGGCATTCAATGCAGAATAAAATTGTCCTACCAAAAGATAAACTGTTTAGCCTGGTTGGAGTATCATGAGATTACACGACTGGGGCTAATCATACTGCCATCTCGAGCTGAAAAAAAATAATACGAAACTCATTTAAATCAAGCCAAGAATCAAGAATGAAAGCGCAACTGTAGTTTATCTGCATACAATTGAGCTGTTACTCTGAATAGCGAAAAAGTGAGCGTCAATGTGAATGCAATCAGCTATATGTTGGTGAAGAAGAAGAATTACATGGTGGTTCTTCCAGAGAAGAGTCCAATATATTCCACTGCAGTAAGGGGGCTGCGTTCAGAGATGCATCAATGATGGCTGAGCTGAGGTTTAAGGGCAGTGTGGAAGCATTCCGGGGCTGCCCTTACTTGAGTGCAGTTTAACTAGCAACTATTGGGTAGAAGAGGCTGGCGGGCCAGCTAGAAATGTAGGACATGATTTTTGGCAAAGTGGTATTAGTTTCACCGTTTTATATGTTTCCACAGATGGTGTTTTTATGCTTTTTTCTCTGATTCCTCCATCTTGATCTCTTGATCAGCCGTCACTGGCCCGGCATAAGTCTTGCAGATAAGTTAAATTGCTAGGCAACACAATATTTATAGATGTGATGTTTATAGAGTAGAAATGAAGAAACGGGAAGAATCTATCCATTTTACCAATGATTCCTATGATACACAGGCAAGCATCTCTCCTTCAAATTGAGTTTAGAGATTTTCGAAGTGTATTCAAGTTTTATTTTCCAATAACGAGTGTTATTAATTCCATAAGTGCTTCCTTTAGTGCAGCAGGCCAGAGCTGGCAGTTGTAGGCATGTGCAGATCTCCTGAACAAGTTTTGTATGAACCTGTAACAGATAATCGTTTCAAGAAAGGAATTCTAGTGTGTGACTCCTATAGATGAAGTCAAACTGGAATCATACAACCACCTGAATTCATGATCAGAGGACTTAGACAGACTGGGTGTCCATCGTGATGTGAACAGCAGGGGTTTAATGTTGTAAGTTTTGCACAACAGACTTAGTTGATAGTTTTATTTAATATTTATGCAGAGCAATTCATTCCGAGGACTATATATGAACAAAGCTATTTTCGGTACTAGATATTTCTTGCTAGCTGACCCTAGCATCTTCTTCTGGTCAACCCTTCACTTTGCTAATGGCGTGTTACTTGAAGGATGAGCTACTTTGCTCCATGTTTCTGAGCATCTACCAAGACCCTGTGAGCTTTGGATGTGAGAGCTACTTCTGTTGCAAGTGCATCACGGAGCACTGGAGCTGACAGGGGCAGTAGGGAACTCAGGATAGCCATGAGTGCTACAGAACCTTTGCTGAATCCTTTCTCTCACCCACCCAGCCTGAAGGTCTTTAACATTGCATAGAAAGATGTGGCTTTCCCTTTGGATGCCTTCCTTAAAGCTCAGAGAATGTTCTTCCTGAGCAAGGCCCATAAGAAGATGAGACTCTTCTGCCTGCCTGATCGAACCATGGTCTGCTTCTTCTGGGACAAGCTATGCATCCATGAGCACCACAAGATGACCAACATTCACTTATGTCTTTTTGTCTGTAAACATGAAGTTGGTGAGAGATTATGTGAAATATTAGGTTCTTGGTTGTCTGGGGCGTGAGCCATGGTGAAGCAACAACCACAGTCCTTGCCTGGGTGAACCACAAAAAGTCACTTAATTAACCTGTGCTTAAACCTAGGAAAGCCACAAGTTCAGGCTGACCATGATGGAACAGAGGGTTAGTCCAGCTGAAAAAGTTACGTTCACAGTCCCATGCAGTCTGTTCACAGTGGAAGGGGGTCACAAGGAGCAGGGAGAGCATTGCGAATGGCCGTTGAAGTACTGCAACGGCCAGGTGTTGTGGTTGGTTGTTGCTGTAGTGGGAAGATCTGTTGGTGTTGAAGATGGTCTGGGCTGGAGCTTAGCTTTGACAGTCACCGCAAGCAGTTGGTGCTGGAGCATGAGGTGTTGGTTTGTCGGGACTTTGCATGGGCAGTTGGTGGGGGTGGCAAGGTTTTGGCAGCAATAGGCCCATTCATGTTTGCAAAGAGTAAAAAAAACATCAGGAGAGCTCAATTGAGGCCACACTAAGAGTCCAGCACCTGAGGGGCACCATTTGGGGGTCAGGAACTTGCCCCAGCTGGGTCCAGGTGCTTGTTCAACATAGTTGGAGCCTATTATACCCCTAAGGCTCTGAGCAGGAGACCAGCAGAGTAGCCCTTGGAGTCAATCTGGTAGATTTGAGTTTAGGTGAAGATGTAGAGCTCAAACAGCAGGGCTGCCCTCTCAGGGTTTAAGGCAAGCTCCAGGCAGCAACGCAGTGGTCCCAGGAGCAGCAAAGCTGTCTTGTGGAGTACACAGGTGGCAACAACAACAGGAAGTCCTCTGAGAGTCTTTCTGCAGGCCCAGAAAGTGAAGTTAAGATTGGGTCTGAAAGTGTTAGTTTTATGCTAGGGACCTTCTTTGAAGCTGGAAGAAGTTTCTAGATGTTTCTCTTTGAAGTGCTTAACACAAGTGCTTAGAATTTCCTGACTTCCCAGCCCGGGCTTAAAGTTTGCTGCAGAGACTATGAGAAGGTGACAAGCCATTTGTATGGAAGGAGAGCACACCCTATACAATTGCAAGTGAGGCTCTGCCCAGCTCCGCCCCAACCTTCCAGCAGATGACCCATTCAGGCACACCTACTCCCTCTATTGTGTATTGGGAAAAATTCACAAAGTCTAATTGTCAATTACACCCAGTCATGTGACCCAAGGGAGATTGTAGGAACCAAATGGCTAAGGACAGAGAAATGCCAGTATTCTAAAAAGCTGCATTTAAAATCAGGCTTTACCATTAAATAGGATTTCTAATTACAATTTTATAGATAACAAACATGAAATATCTATTTGTTCCCAATCAAAAGATATAGGGGGTGATTCTGACCCCGGCGGTCTTAGACCGCCGGGGCCAGGGTCGGCGGTAGCACCGCCGACAGGCCGACGGTGCCCCGCAGGGCATTCTGACCGCGGCGGTAAAGCCGCGGTCAGACCGGCAACACTGGCGGTCTCCCGCCAGTGTACCGCTGCCTTGTTGAATCCTCCAATGCGCCGCCGAGGGGATTCCGACCCCCCCTACTGCCATCCAGTTCCCGGCGGTCCGCCCGCCGGGAACCGGATGGCGGTAGGGGGGGTCGCGGGGCCCCTGGGGGCCCCTGCAGTGCCCATGCCACTGGCATGGGCACTGCAGGGGCCCCCGTAAGAGGGCCCCTACAAGTATTTCACTGTCTGCTTGGCATACAGTGAAATACGCGACGGGTGCAAATGCACCCGTCGCACCTTCCCACTCCGCCGGCTCGATTACGAGCCGGCATCCTCGTGGGAAGGTCGTTTTCCCCTGGGCTGGCGGGCGGCCTTTTGGCAGCCGCCCGCCAGCCCAGGGGGAAAACTTGAAATACCCGCCGCGGTCTTTTGACCGCGGCGCGGTATTTTGGAGGGCGGAATTCTGGCGGGCGGCCTCCGCCGCCCGCCAGAATCAGAATCACCCCCATAATGTATTAAATGTAATAAGGTAACCCAATGTTATCCTGTGGGACAGGTAGGGCTCACAGTACTGAAAAACAACTTTAGGAGTTTTTCACCACAAGGAGCTTTTAGTTACAATGCTCCCTGACCCCTATGGACTACCTAGGACCTACCTAAGAGATTACATATGCAATAAAAGGGGAGCTTAAGGTTTGGCAAGAGGGTTATATTGACAAGTCGAATTGGCAGTTCAAAATTGTATTCAGGCTGCAAAGGCAGATCTGGGACATATTTTAAGGCTCTACCTAAGTAGGTGACACAATGTGTGCTGAGGACCTACTAGTAGCATTTGATTTATAAGCCATCAGTGTATGGTATACCACTCTTCAAGGGAATTAGGGGGTTATTACAACTTTAGAGGAGGTGTTAATCCGTCCCAAATGTGAAGGATATACCACCAGCCGTATTACGAGTTCCATAGGATATAATGGACTCGTAATACGGCTGGTGGTATATCCGTCACTTTACCGTCACTTTTGGGACGGATTAAGACCTCCTCCAAAGTTGTAATAACCCCCTTAGTAAGTAAATTAAATATGTGTAAACCAATATAACGATGTTTAGCGGAGTGAGTACAAGCACTTCAGCAATGGTCAGCAGAGGCAAAGTTCCCATAGTCCGAAGGCCAACAAAAACAAATTGCAGCAGAAAAAAGGGAGGTAAGCAGGCAAAAGGTTAAGATGACCCTAGGACTCACAGGTCTAACAGATTATCATTGTGCAACCCTGCAAAGACATTGAGTTTTTTTACATGTTTTTGTTTTTGTTTGTAATCCACTATAAACATCAGTCCCAGATTCTTAGGGCCGTATTTATACTTTTTGGCGCACAACTGCGCCAACGCAGTTGTGCGTCAAAAAATGTAACGCCGGCTAACGCCATTCCAAAGCGCCATGCGGGCGCCTTATTTATGGAATGACGTTAGCCGGCGGAGCTGCCTGGTGTGCGTCAAAAAAAATGACTTACACCAGGCAGTGCCGGCGTAGGGGAAAATGGAGCTTGGGCGTCAAAAAATGGGGCAACTCAGGCTGAGGCAAAATTTTCGCCTCAACCCGATTAGCGCCATTTTTTTGACTCCCAACCCCCATTTAAATGACTCCTGTCTTAGCAAAGACAGGAGTCATGCCCCCTTGCCCAATGGCCATGCCCAGGGGACATATGTCCCCTGGGCATGGTCATTAGGTATAGTGGCATGTAGGGGGGCACAAATCAGGCCCCCCTATGCAACAACAAAAAATTAAAAAAAATACTTACCTGAACTTACCTTAAGTTCCCTGGGATGGGTCCCTCCATCCTTGGACGTCCACCTGGGGTGGGCAAGGGTGGCAGGGGGTGTCCCTGGGGGCATGGGAGGGCACCTCTGGGCTCCTTCCGAGCCCACAGGTCCCTTAACGCCTGCCCTGACCATGCGTTAAAAAATTACGCTAAAGCGTCTGGACGTAACTTTTTTGGACCCGCCCACTCCCGGGCGTCATTTTTGCCCGGGAGTGTAAATACGGCGCACATGCCTCGGAGTCATTTTTTAGAAGGGAACGCCTACCTTGCATATCATTAACGCAAGGAAGGTGTCCACGCTAAAAAATGACGCAAACTCCAAGATCTTTGGCGCTAGACGGGTCTAACGCCAAAGTATAAATATGGAGTTAGTTTTGCGTCGGATTTGCGTAAAAAAAAACGACGCAAATCCGGCGCAAACAGGGTATAAATATGCCCCGAAATCTTTTTGGGACCCCATGCTTTGTATCATTTTTATATCTGAATGCACGCCAAAACACAAAAAGGTTTTAACCTATTCACCTTTGAACTGTTAATGATTATAGGACCAAGTTTACAAGTTTTATGGGATGACTGGAACTCGCTTTTTATTGAGTTGCTGCATGTAACTCTTTGCTAGTAGCAAAGCGCTTGTCCTTTATTGTGTATTGGATACACGGCTTGCCAGCTGTATGTGTTGTTTAGATTATTAGACAATTTGTTGAATGTTTTGTTTTTTTCATACCGAATATCTCCCTAATGAAGGACCAATTTAGGTCCAAAATGCAGCAGGCTCTTAATAAAATGGGTGCAATTTTATAATAAATTTGGCATATGATTTAGATTTATTTATATCCAAAAAGAAATTAACATTTAATAAATCAAGCATTTAAACTACTCTAAAATAATCATCTGTTTGAGGAATGTTGAATTTTTCAAAGGCAAGATTTAAGTAGTCTATCAATACATCTTTCATGTACATGAATCCATGAGTAATACTGGATAAACTGTGAAAGACTATCATTGTTCTAACTAGAGACAGTAGCTTCAGAATTGTTCCACTGTATGGAATAGCTATTTTTAATAAATTAAAATAGTGCACATTACCCATTGAGGTTAGTGTTCTCTCATAGTGAAATAAAATCTAGAAGCTATTTCACTGAATAGGCCTTGCTAGACATTTTCCATGAACAGACCCAAATGGGATTTACATCTTTGTTTCCTATCTCTGTTTAGAAAAATGATAGAAAACTGGCTCAACATTATTTCCTTCTTAATTTTGAAATTCTGATGTAATGGCAAACTCATGTTTTTGATAATTTAGGTGGAAAATATCTTTGGAAAAATAGTGCTGCATGAGTTTAACCTGGCCTAATACCAGGTCTAAGGCAAAAAGAACAAGTAACGGACAGATTTCTGAACAATGCAAACATTCACCCCCTAGTCACAAATCTGGGTTAAATCTATCATTTTATGGCCACCATGCCACCCCAGTTTGGACCCAGCCATATGCAAATCAGTCTTGACCCCGGTCCCCATGGGAACAATCTAGCACAAACAGCCAGGCCAGGTTCCCCCTACACTGTAAACAAGCAACCGGGGACTGGTTTCGGGGAATCACCCGTCATCAGCCAGGCTAGCTTGGCTCAAGTCAAATTAAGCACATTTTTGCTCTGAAAAAGGTGGCGCTGGGACAAAATAAAAAGAGTAAACAAACTAAAGAAAGAAAAAATTAAATGCAATGAGCATTTCTGTTCCCACAGCGCTGGTGCACTTTTGACTGCCATGTGTCTACACACACTTTTGCACCATGGTGTGAGTGTGTATGCATTCTCTAAAGCAAAGGTTTTGTATTGCAAGGAAATCTTTCCAGTACAAAGGCCAACCTTTAGGAGTTGTCCCACTTTTTATGTGTGCAGTACAATAGGCCACTCATGCACAGCTGGAAAAGTAAGGACAAATGAAAACATTTCTCCTCATTACACCTGCCTTAAGGACGCATAAGGTTTTGTAACAGATCCCTGTGTATGAATAACAATAGATACTGTCTTCAAAATATATGGGTGGTTGCTTGGGAACCCCCTTACACCACCCATGGAATGCCCACTTGATGCAAAATAGCACAAGGCAGGGTATAGCGGCAAGTTCAGTTACTCTGGGGAAATTTTCAATGCAAATCCTGTTTCGTGTTGGATATTAAATCCCACCCCAACACTTTGCACCAGTTTACATCACCTTTGTGTTAGAAAATCTGGGCTTCAGTCTGCTCTGGCAGCCAATGATGAACATCGTCAGTAGATATGCATCTGTCCCCACTGCCTATTAGCCGCAACAGCCCTTATAATTCTGCCATTAATGCAGAATTTGCAAATGCAGCAAATCTAACAAACTGTTGGACTTAACCTATTTGTAAATACACTCTGCATACATAACATTTCACCAAGCCTGATTGTGTGACCCAAAATGCATATTTGACAGCTCTAAGTTTCTGTTTCTTATGAATTAAAGTGGAACTGATAGTGTACGAGCTTTAGTGAAATGGGCCTAGATTCTTTATTAATCAATGTTTTGCAGTGAACAGCAACACCCACAGAAAGAGTCTGATAATCATTTGAATGGTTTCTAGATTTTTAAGCTATCCACTAAATGATGGTTACCAGCTAGCTCCACAAATTAGTATGCCAATTAATAACTTGCTAATCTGTGCACGGGTGTAAATATACAGCAAAAACATTTTATAATTGATCCATTGTTACTTGATTTGTGACTTCAAATTTGAATCAATGTATGAACAGAATATCTGAAAGAGAGCATAGTATTATATTCCTCTTTATATTGCCATCCACACTTCACATATTCAGGTTGTGACAAAAAAATCATTCAACAAAATTAAACATATAGACACCTGCCTTCAAATAGTGTTTTGATCACAACTGCATTTCATATCGCTCTTTGAAGGTGCTGTAGGTGACTGAGTTCCACAGAGGATAATAATAAGTACACTGAGTACCTATGCTTTGTTCACAGTGACCTGTTCCTCAGTGCTAGGGAGATTATAGCTGAGGCTTATAATGGTCTTGAGTACTTGGCACAAGCCGTAGGCGATGAGGTACACAAAGTCTGTGGACCTTTAACAACCATTGCAGTCTGAGGAGAAGAACTACAAAGCTGTTAGAACATTTCACCCACTGAATATAGAAGGTTTCAGAATAAATGGGGAGAAACAGGAAGATAAGCTGTGGAATTTTGAAACAGAAGGCCTACATCAGCTATCATTAACCCTCAACCTTTCATTTACCTTCTGTGTAAGTCTCAATATTCTTAATGAGGGAAGTTAAAAGTTGATCCAACGTGCAGCCCTTGAAAAGATGAATTTTGAAAAACTAGGGAAATCTGGAGATGAAGCCGGAGCTTTGGCAGAACTAATAGAGCTAGCTATATATTAGCATAACACAAGGGTCCACCACTCCTGTCTTTTAAGGTGAAGAAACATAAAAAATGGGATACACTTCATGCCAGTACTTTAGGGAGCCCAGCATAACAGAGGGGAAGGAAGCTGACAGCCTCTGGAATTCGTCCAGAGCATAACTGTAGCAATAGTAATAGCCGTAATGAAAGCATTCTGCTTGACCGTCAAGAGCCCAACATTCCCCTCTGGCTGCAGATCTGAAAAAGATATACATGCTGAAGTGTACAGGGCTAGATGTCTGGTCAGATGTGTACTTAGGTTATGGGCTGTAGAATAGCAATATGTATAGGATAGCCCAACTGCGTGTGACCCTTTTGTGTTACAAAAGAAGCTCTGAAGTCGTAATTGCAACATCCACTCTTCTAAATTCTATTTGTTCAGTATGCTTGTGTGTTAGGCTCCCGTGATCTCTGTAACTCGTTGACATCCTGTGTAGAGGCATTTACATTTTTTCTGCATTTTTATTGATCTTGCTGTTTTCATTAAGACAATCTTCAGTATTTTTATGGAACTGTTGGTTTCCCTTGAATAACTTTGAGCCCAACAGGCATTTTTTTCTCTATTTGTGGCATAGTGTTTAAAATATTTTTCTCTTTCTAATTCAAACTGAGTTGATATTTTATGTCATGGTCTTATTTTTATGTTTTCCAAATGTATTGCAATAGTTACATATCATAACACATGCACTTATCTCTGGAAGGCTGTCTTCCAGCATAGGCCAGGCTTCAAGCGCACTCTCGTGGTTGCTTCTGTTTAAGGAGTGGAGAAGCTCAGTTTCAGCTTGCATCAGAATGGTGACCTCTCTCAGTCAATTCCAATCAGATTACTTACACGGCCCTATACACCATTCATTTTCTGGAGTGCACTATTAAAACAGTAGTTATCGTTAAAATGTAATAATCAGGTAATATGTAAGTAATACTATAAAGGGCCACGGAAAACCCTTTGTCTTAAAGCTAAGACCATTGGAGGCATAAGTCTGAACATAATCATCAACAACTATCTTACCTCTCTCTGTTTCTCTGTGTATTTCACAATATGAATGAAGTCTGAGCAGTTATTCTTTTATTTCAGCTTTTTAATTTACATCTGAAACGGCTTGTTATTGTTTCCTAGGTGGCCGAATGGGGCATCCAGAAATTAGGATTGGTCAAGTATGCTAGCAAATCAGCTGGAACGTACAGTGGAGGAAACAAACGCAAACTTTCAACAGCCATGGCTCTGATTGGATGCCCACCGATAATTTTTCTGGTATTTATTACCATTTACTCGCATATTTTAACTTGAATGATCAGATTGTGATAAATTATGATTAAATGTGCCATTGTGGGATGGAAAAATATTTTACAAATAAAAATAAATGTTACTAAGCCAGCGACAGAAACTCTATAGCGTGGTGTCTATATCTGGCTAGATCCACACACTAATGTATACTTTGTTATGCCAATTCTTATCGTATAGAATGTTCCATAGGGAACTGAGAATGTGGAAGATGGATTGTATGTTAGAGTGTCACACGTCAGTTGGTCCATTGCTGATGTGGGGGCTGGGACGTTTCTTATGGTAAATTGTACTTTAATGAATTCACTTTTTGGACTCACCTCCCTATGTGCGGACATCTTCATCACACTGAGATTATAATTTCAGAAGAAAAGTTATTTTTTGGTTCACATATAATTTTAGCTCCTTGTTCAAAACTGTACATAATGTTGAGAAAAGGGAAAGATATCTAGGCAGAGAAGTTTTAAGGCAAGGGCAAAGTGGACTCTTGCCCAGGGCTCCAGCCATTCGTGGGGGGGCACATATAGAGCCATCTGTGTTCCGCAGAGAGATTTGCCCCGATGAACTTGAATAATTCTTAAACAGATTGTTTTAAATACTTTTTTACTTTAATTTATTTTTTAACATGGGTGATGTGTGAGGGTCTATTACAGACATTCTGTAGAGGAATGTTGTGTCTATGTTTCATGAAACATCCAACAGAGTTTCTTTTTAGATCAAAGCAGGTCCACACGTGAAATGAGAGGGTGTCACAGACATTATTTGTAGTAATGTTAGTGAGCTACTGTCGTGTTAGAATATTAAAGAAACACTCCACTACCCCTTAATATTAAATGTAAACACATTTAGAATTTGGATGAGTGTGCCTGTGCACTGTCAGTGACCTGTCCAAACTGGGCATGAAAGAGCTGAAATTGGATCATAAGTTCAAAGCTGATTTGAACAGGGCCTCTCAAAACACTTTTGGCCCAGGGCCCCTAAAATCCTTAAAATGCTCCTGGTTCCAAGGCCGGATGTATGGGATTGGAAACTCCATGTGGAACATTAACAGGTCAGATAACCTCAGACATAGGAGTACTGAGAAAAAGAATGTGATCTCTCCAGTAACAGATGGTGATAAAAGATGCACTTATTTTTTAGTTAGGGAATATTTTTATAGCGCGGTACAAGGCCCCAGAGCAACAGGGGGATTCACATAAGTAACATGAGGTTAGATATTGAAAACAATAGAGACGCCTACAGCAGGGGAGAAAGTAAACATTTTCAGAACAGAAACCACAGTTACTCATTTTTTTGACAATTGCAAGGTTACATGGTTGTTGATATGCCGTGATAAACCTTTAGGCAATTAATCGGGGCATGCACTGTGACATAACATCGGTCTATCTGGTCATAGGCCAGTAACAAAACAGCCAGTAAAAGGACAGAAGCCCTAAGCCCTGTACTGTGACTGATCAAACACACCCCCATGTAGTCCCTGCCCTCTTGCTTTTACCGACTTCTGCTTGAGGGGTGTATGGTTTGTTTTTATTTGAGTTTTCCTTTTCATTTCTAATTCACTAAAATACGATTAACTTGCAGAACAATGGGATGCTTATCATATGAACTGACCCAGAAAACAATTTATATCTGTTTCAGATTGCTTCTGCCCCTCTCAAAAAATGTTAATAAGTATGTTTGGCAGACAAGCGATCATTTCCCCAAAGAATTAACATCTAAACTAATTTGATTTTTTGGTGACATGCAAAGAGTTTATGCGATTCATTGTACAAAGTGTTTTTCAAATTGTTGACTAAGGCCTGTCTGACAATCTGAAATGGTAGTGTAGCGATGGTTGTTATGAATAGAATGTGATGACCTCGGGTGGTGGAATGTTATGACCTGGGGGTGGAATGTAGTGGCAGTTGGAGACGGATTCAACCATGCCGGTTGTATTTTCCATGTATCTCTGTTTCTGTTACAAATGAATTTATAAAATAAATATCAATATTGAAAGAAACAAAGGGCACGTCAGCTTTCCTCTACAGAAATGGCGACGAGCGGGATCGTGGATTATTGGTAACCTGCCTGCGGTTAAACTTGCAGTCTCTGCAGCAACTTCATTGGATCATGGATTTTTGGTAACCTGCCTACGTTTAAACTTGCAGTCTCGGCAGCAACTTCATTGGCAAGCGAAAATGTATTTTTTTCAATGTCGTGACTGTGCGGCTTACCGTAATTAGTGATCGATCCTATTTTCTTTATGCTTAAGAGGGGATCGTTACCAGCACGTGTTTCAAGAGCGTTGGATTTGTGTATACATGCGCTGGATCTTGCGCAAGAAGGTTGGAACATGTATCCAAAACGTGAGAGGGCGCGCGCTTCAAGAGCGTTACATGTGTGTATACACGCGCTGGATCGTGTAGCTACACGCTAGCTCTCGCATGTCTACATTATTACGAGATATGCTCTATTTCCTCTATAAATAACGTCGAAGGACGTATGCGGCCATTTTTATTGTAGTTTTTGTTGGTTTTTGGTCGTTATATCTTTTGGAGGAATTTGATATTGGAATTTTTTTTGTTTTGTTCTCTGTTCTTTAGACTAAATTTGACCAGTATACTGGTATTTGTTACTACGTAACTGGCACACACACACACACACACACACACATATATATATATATATATATGATATATATATATATATATATTTTCCTTAACAGAGATACTTGGAATACTAATAGTGACAAGTACAGTAATAACAATATTTATTGTTAACAGCAGTGACAATTCCTATACTAGGTCTCAAGTGGAGATTCTTCAAATACAGGAATACCACTTCCCCTTCAGCTGGGCACGCCAAACAAATTTTTAGCTTCTCCAGGGGAACCAGTTGTACAATGGAAGGAGTAGAAGGAGTAGTTTTTTAAATTACATTGTGAATTTGGAAGATAGCAATGGTTCACTCACTGCAGAAAGAAAAAAAGGATTTTAATGCACTGTTTAGGTCCTGAAGGTCTTCGCATATACAACCAATCACAAAAACATAAAAGAAGTGATGGAAATGTATTTCAGAATGCAATTCTAGATTTAAATGATTTAAATGATCATTTTTCTTCTACTGTTTGCACTGCTGTTACACGTCATGCATTTTTACAAAGGAAACAAGAAAAACATGAGGACATAAAAAGCTATGTATCTGCTTTGAAACAATTAGCTAGCTCATGTAGATTTGCTGGGTTACATTATGAACTGGTGCATGATCAAATAGTTATGTACACAAAAAACAAATCTATACAAGAAAGGTTGTAGGAGAATCCAGTCTTAAAGATATCATTGCTTTGGTAAAGAAAGCAGAGTTATGTGAAAGATGTGCGAAAATTACATTGGCACAAGACAGGAAAATAGAAGAAGTAGTTGCCAAGGTGACTGATCGGAAGCAAAACAAAGGATCCATGGAAAAATGAGATAATTAATCTAGAAAGGAATAAAATCACACTTTTACTAGAAATCAAAAAACAAACTGGCCAGATCGAACAAAAAAAGAATGTTTCCAGTGTGGAGGTGGATTTTACTCTGCAAGATTTGATGGATGTCTGGCTAAAAATGCAAAATGTTTAGAATGTGGTATAATAGGTCATTTTGCAAGAGTTTGAAGGAAAAAACTAATGAAAAAAACAAATAGTAAAGTAGCATGTATTAAAGAAGTGGAGGAAGAATTATCTGAAGCTAGTGATGAAGAAGCAAATTATAAACAGAAGGGACATAAAACTGTTGTATTGAACATTTCGGGACAATCCTCAAACAAACCTTTTTGTTGGGTATCTTTTGGGGGAGTTATGTTACAGGTAGCGGCAGATTCTGGCTCTCCATATACCATTATTTAAGAGAACAAGTGGCAAATGTATTTTGTGAACAGTATAGGGAAGTGTTTAGAACCTCCTGACATTGCTCCTGAAAGTTACACTGGTGACAGCATTGACATAATTGGATTTAGACTGCTTATATTTAAATTTAAACACAGACAAGCAGTGTGTAAGTTATATGTGGCTAAAGAAGGTCTGTCTATGTTAGGCTGGAAAGACCAGAAGAAAATTCATATTGTTCTAGATCCTAACAGTATAGAACAAGTCCTAGTAATGTGTGATGAGGAGGATACAAAAAAATGGGTATCACAAGAGTTTCCTGGGGTTTTCAATGGTAAAGTAGGTCAACTGAAGGGATTCACACATCGTATCAGACTCAAGGAAGGTGCAAAACCCAAAATTCATAAAGTACGTAACATTCCATTTGTTGTAAGAGAGGAGGTAAAGAAAGAATTGGACACATTACAAAAGTCTCAAATTATGGAGTCAGTTGAAACATCAGAATGGGTTTCACCTTCAGTGGTAGCATGTAAGGCTAATGGCAAAGTGCATTTATGTGTAGATTTAAGAGGATTGAATGATAATATCATTGTGGACCAGTTTCCTCTGCCTCATATTGATGAGATGTTGTCTGTCACTAGAGGTGCCAATTGGTTTTCTACTTTGGATTTGTCATCCGCTTACCATCAAGTGATGTTGGACTATCATAGTAGACATTTAACAACGTTTTGACTCCCTGGAGTTGTTTTCATTTTAAACGTATGCCTTTTGGGTTGGCGTCGGCTGCAGACATTTTTCAACGGTTGATGATGCAGTTATTTGGGCATTTGCCAAATGTCACATTTTTTCAGGATGACATTTTAGTTATGGGAAGTGAAAAGAAACACCATGATAAAGAATTGAGGAATGTGTTGACTATTTCACAAAAACAGGTTTGACTGCAGAGAGCAGCAAGTGCAAATTTGCACAGAGGAAGGTGACTTATTTAGGACACAAGATTAATCATGAGTGCATCAACCCTAAAAAAAAAAGTTAGTCAAAGCTATTTTGAATGCTCCTGCTCCTAAATCTAAAGATGATTTAAGATCCTTTTTGGGGTTAGCTGAATTTTATTCAAAATTTGTAGAACATTTTTCTCGTAAAACTCATCAAATGAGAGTGTTACTTAAAAACAAAGTTACATTTGAATGGAGTGAAAGCTCTCAAAAGACTGTTAAAGAAGTTAAGAATGCGATTGTGAATGCCCCAGTGTTGCATGGTTATGATCCAAAAGCTTGTTCTATTATCACAACAGATGTGAGTGGTAAGGGGCTTGGAAGTGTCCTGACACAGATTGATGAGATGGGTGAAAAATATGTTGTTGCATATGCATCCCGTTCTTTATCGCCCACAGAGGAAAAATAATTGGTTATAGAAAGAGGAACTTTGCCATGTGTGTGGGCTTTAGAACATTTTTGCAAATTTATTTGGGGACAAAAATGCATCATAAGGTCTGACCATAAACCTCTTACAAAATTGTTAACTTCAGAAGGATTATTTAAGGCATCTGCTAGAATAGCAAGGTTATGTATGAGACTGCAGGATTTTTTATGTGAGGTACAATATGTTCCTGGTATTAAAAATGTTACTGCAGATTTTTTAAGAAGGATGTCTTTGCCTTTAAAAGAATTGGATCAAGATCCTTGGAATTAATGGTGTGTTGCAGGTATTTGTGAGGACAAGCTCATTACAAAAGAAGAATGGATGCATGAGTATGATAAGGATGATTTATTGAAAGAAGTGAAAAGTAGAGTGATTTTTTGGGTGGAAGGATTATAAGAAAGTTAAAAGAAAAGATGATTTAAGAGCTTATTGGGAAGTGAGAGACGAGTTAAGTATTGAAGGTGAATTTTTATGTAGAGGTGGGAAGATCATTCCTCCTTCTGGTATTCGAAATAAACTCACAGCTATTCGACATGAGGAGCATTGAGGCATTGCTCGCACAAAAAGGGGAATCAAAGTACTCTATTGGTGGCCAAAGATTGATGTGGAAATTTAAAAGGTTTGTACGTGACTGTATGGAATGTGAGAATAGTGACAAAGCTAAAAAAGCATTGAATCCACCCATATTGTCTTTAAGTTGTCCTAATTTACCATGGGATGAGGTTGCTTTAGACATTATGGTCCCTATTACTTGGCATGATGGTACATCAAAATATATTGTGGTATTAGTGGATTTGTTTTTGAAAGTACATAAGAGATTTGCAAGAAAAGAATAAACAGTATTTTGATAACAAATATGGTACTAAAGAAGTACATCTGAAGGTAGGAGGATAGGTGAGAGTGAAATCTGTAAGGAAAGTAGGCAAGGGTGAGAGTAAGTTCAACAAACCAATAAAAATCAAGAAAGTGATGAAAAATACTGTTGAATTGGTGGATGGCAATGTGTGTCACATGAGTCGTATTGCCATTGCCAGGCCCTGTAAACAGTTTCAGAGAATGATACAGGTTAAGTCATGTGAAGAAGGTAGTAGCAAATTTTGGTGGTTACAAAGTGAAAAAAAACATGAACAAGGAAGCAGGTATTGACATGGGATGTGATGAAATTGGAAATCAAGATGGTGGTCAGACTGATATAAATATGCATGGAATTGAATGTAATGTGAAAGAGAGTGAGCCGGATAAAAATGTGCAAGGTAGTGATGGAAAGAGGAGATTGTAGGAAAACCTAGTATTAGAAAATATTGTGTGTGATTAAAATTTGTGTTTTGTTTTATGTTTCTCTTATATAAAAAAAACAAAAAGGAAGGAAAAGGGATGTGTAGCGATGGTTGTTATGAATAGAATGTGATGACCTGGGGTGGTGGAATGTTATGACCTGGGTATTGATTTGGGGGTGGATTGTAGTGGCATTTGGACATGGATTCAACAGTGCTGGTTGTATTTTCCGTGTATCTGTTTATGTGACAAATTAACTTATAAAATAAATATCAACATTGAAAGAAATGAAGAGCGCGTCAGCTTTCATCTCTACAGGTAGTTTTGTTTTCTGAAACACAGTGCAGCTTGTTAGGTTTGTACGACCTTATGAATAGTTTTGATATCCTGTTCTGTAAGGTCCGTGCAATCAGACAAAAGTCTCTGCTGAGTTATGGGCCTGTAATACCTGGGTAGCCTCTGGGAAAGCCACTTGGACTGAGTCTGTAATATCAGTGTAATCTAAAAAATAAATAAAAGTTCTGCATTTTTAAGTCTATCAAATACTGTTGTACCTGCCTATACAGAGGTGTATTTTTTATTATTTCAGTCTGCAAACCAATTTTATCCCCAATTTATCTGATTTATAACAGTGCTAATCCCCAGGGCTGTAATACCTGTGGTACTCATGGGATCGATATCCTGCTGGAGACTCGAGCCTGTGTAATCAACGTAACAGAAGGATAGTTGTGGTACCTGAAGCCTACCATAGACTGATAGATCAATCTAACCAAAAGGTGCATTTCTGTAAATTCATCCAGTGAAATACATCTCATCTAAGTGATAGATCACATGGGCATAATAAATGTGTAACTCATGTGATAGAGATTGTGTCTCATAGTTTGTATTGAAAATCTTTGCATATTGAATGATTGCTCTGAAGTGTGATATTTAAATCTGTGTGTCTAGAAAGATAACCTTCTTATATGAAATCAGTGGTTAAGATATAAAGAATAAATGAGTAAGTGCTGTTGCTTTAACATTTTCTTATGGAAAACAGCCCACTTCTACAGCCGGCCCCAGTACCACCAACTCCAGCTCCCATTTTATGTGACTTGCAGAGGGGAAACATTCTTTACATCATGGTCTTTACAACACTGAGGCCCTTATTTATACTTTTTTAGCGCTGCGTTTGCGCCGCTTTTTGATGCAAAAACGGTGCAAACTTACAAAATACAATTGTATTTTGTAAGTTTGCGCCGTTTTTGCGCCAAAAAGCGGCGCAAACGTGGCGCTAAAAAAGTATAAATATGGGCCTGAGTCTTTATCATGCATTCTTTTCCAGGCTATGCCTTTACCATGCATTGTCTTTACCACACAAGTTTTTAACATGAATAAGCCCTTACCATTCAGTACACCATATTTGTCAGAAAAGTAGCTTTTGGTCCAGAAACCGTGTTTTTTGTTCTTTAGTTTAAATCTATTCAGTAGTTTTTGAGATATTTAGAGAAAACCAAATGTGTATATCTGGGTGGAAGCTGAGCACAGATCTTATTGTGAGGTCTGATTAGCTGGCAGCATTTCAACTAGGAAGTGATGGCAGACATCTTGGGACCAATATATATGATAGCAGCCCATTTAAAGGCATTGTAGTGAATGGCAAGTTTCGAGGGTCACAAAAAGGAAAACATAGAAAGAATGATAACATATTTTAGTTACAATATAAATCATTTGGTGAAATTGTGGATGTGTGACCTCCTAAATTAGGCCTATGTGACACGTAATAGGGCAGTGACATCTACTACCCTCAGAGGTCGATTCAAATCATTTGTCTCAGACAGGTATAATAAGATCATCAACTCCAACAATAAGAGCTAATAGCCATAATCAACAATAAAATGTAATAAGGAGGCAGTAAGTTACACACCATGACCTATGAGGCCATGAATCACCACACCAATTTAGTAAAGTTCAAACAATTATTGTCCCTATATTAACAATTCTAAAGTCACATAAATAATACGCAATACCAAATGATAACCGTACAGAAACAACACAGGCTGTCCAAAATGTATGAAGAATCTCAATCTAATAAAAACAACCACCATTAAACACTCCAAAAGAATTATACAGAATAATAACTGAATTATTTGAGTAATAACAACAGATTTCATTAATTGTGCAGTTGAATCGGTCACAATCAGTTAATAAACATTCAATTCAATAATGAGGTAGGTCATCCTTACTACCAAATTCTAATTAGAAAATGCATGTGTGCGACTAGGCTTTGTCACATGCAAAAATTAGAAACATTTCTAAGGGAATTCTGTAAAAAGAAAAACAAATGCACATTGGTTATACCTCTCCTAAATGAGAAAGCAGTTGGCAGAGTCTTCACCAGCAGAGCACAGGAATAGAAGGTCTTCAGCGATCGCCATCAGGAACATGGAAAGGCAACAGTTCAGTAAAGTTGGATTTAAGGTATCTGAACTGTTAGAATCATAAGCATGTATATCTGATCTTCACTGCAATTATTTCTTACTCAACTGAATCTACATCATCTGAAATTTTGCTAAATGAAAGTTGCAATAATAATTAGCTAAACTCCTTTTGGACAAGACTATGTGGTGTGACAGTGAACAACCAATTACATTCTTCTTCAGTTTGTAACTTTCCTCATGGCTTCTTCGACTTAGTCACATGTTTTCACTCTTCTCCAGTCAGCAGTTTCCGCAGAGTAATAACATTGTAGGAAACAGGACAGAAAATAACACTTCAACAAACATTACTTCATACCAGAAACTAAGGCCCGTTGTTAAAACTTTCAATGATTATCACAAGGAAATACAGAATAAAAAGGTGAAAACAGTAGTAGATTTCCACTGTGAGCTTTCAATAGAATAGTTAATAAACAGTGTTTGCAAAAGAATTTCACTGAAGTCAGCATAACATTTCAACGCTGTTCTGTGGAAATATACTAATACATAGGCCTTTTACCTAAAGCTAATACAAGAAGAATAAAACAATTCTAATATTCAACTCATATTTAGTACATTATTTAATTAATTACATCATTAGTTTTGCTCATTAATATTAATCATCCTTTGTCGTTACACATGTTTATGATTTATCAAAATACATTTTCAAAGTTATTTATTATTTCACATAGAACTCGTGGTGGCAGATACCACGTCAACCACATTTCAAACATGCATGTTTCATATTTCTAACACAAGTTTCTCTAATTAAACTCTTTTAGTACACATTAATTATAAGATTTGTCTAGTCATATTTTTATAAATAATGTTTGCTCTCTAACAATCCCTCCTCTGACGGAAATATGGGGTGTCACAAAAGAACATTTCATTAATGAGACAATTCAAAGAATAGTTTGTTTAGTATATCTACAGTTAGATTTTCTCTTTTCTGCAAAATTTCTCAGATCATGAACGTTTTTCCTTCTCATCTTTTCCATATCATTTCTTCCCTCCTCTGTTAATTGTTCATCTTTTGCATTTTTATGCATATGTACAGTTTGTAAAATGAGATTGTACAAATGAGACATACAACCACAATTAATCATTGTTTCAGTACTGCTCCCACAAAACCTTGACCAAAATATTCAAACCAATTTCCCATTTTAGAAAGCCTTTGCTTATATTTTCTCACACACTTTGTTGTTTCGGGTCCTGTACATCAGAGCTAAATTTTGTTAAATTTCTATGTAATTTTTAATTTCTTTATTATTGTCTGGAATAAAAGGACATCAGTGTTGCGCCTTAAGCATCCGATATACTCCACCCTCTTTTGCTAAAAGAATTTCTGTATCCCTGAAACGTATCACTCCAGAAAAATCTGTCCACAATGGTTGACAATGTCCTAATTTGCATGTCACTCAGGACAACTCCTTTAGAAGGAATATTTGCTCCAAATGAATCGCCAAATATTTCTGAATAAATTGCCCTCTTTGATCTTAATCTTGATTTGTCAAGAGTATCATTTATGTTGTCAATCTGGTAAAGTTTAGGGAAAACCACTCCCAGTTAACAAGTCCCATACCATCTGTTAGGGAGACGATAATAAGCACCTCTACCACAAATATAATATACACCAGGAATCGCAGGATCTTGTCCATTCAACATAAAATCTCATATATTCCTGTCTCCATTCCCTCGTTCCCACAAACCTAGTGTCAGTTCTGGATTAAGGCCTGTATATACAAAGCATCCCTAGATCATGATGATCTAAAGCAAGCTTTCCTTGCACGTTAGTTACACTATATGCATGATCATTCTTAGAATTGTGTTTTACTAAGTCCTTCTCTATTTTCTCCTTCATTGCCTTTCTTCTATCATCAGCCTGATTCAGGAAACCTTTGTCAACTGGTGAGATTATACTATCCCAAATGTAAGTGTAGGTTCAAAGAAACCTCCTACAATGTCTATGTTTCTAGCTTTAGCACTACTACTCAGGTGTTTATTACCTGGAACAAAAGAAAAGACCAGGTCAAGATTCAAGTTTGTATACTGTATGTATTCTTGATTATAAAGCCATGTTAACAAAAGATTACAACTGATCCCATAACTTAATGGAAAGTTATGATATGTAATCTCTTTTTGTATTGAGGACGGGATTTATGTACACACATAACATCCTCTCACATCCGTAGTTTCAACATATTCATACAACAAATGGTAATAAACATTAAAAGGAAGACCTCCTTGTGAATTGTCTAAGTGTAATAACTCCCATCTTAATAGAACTTGTTTAACTCAGAAAGTGTAGTGACTTCTAGTATTGAAGAAGGTGTGGAAGAAATGTCAGCTTTATCAGATGTACTCATGATTATAATCAACAAAAAACTCAAAAATACACATACAACTGCCAATCCAACACATACATACTTACACCCATTGTTTTTATTGCAATTCGTATTCATGGCCAGTAAAGAATCAAAAAGTGGAAGGAAAAATATATAGACTTAACTATGCAGCCACAACAAAAACAAAAAAATAAATTTCAGCTTTTTTGTGATTATATACAGCAACTTTCAGGCTCACCAGAAGTTGTCAAAAATTAGTTTTAGTTTTTTGAATGTCACTTTAAGAGATGACAATTTGCTGTTCACTGATTATTACTTTCAGTGAATAATGTCTCTCTTGGTCTATCGACAATGTGGTTTCAAATCTCAGTTGAAGTGTAATTTCAAGTTCTAAAAGGCTGACCTGGATTCTCATGTTCAAAACAAAAGGAAATAAACTTATCAGCTGCTAAGTATACCCATTCAGGACCTGTGTATCTTCGACTTGTAATTCTCTTCCATTTAGATTTGTGTCTTCTGCTTGTTTATCCTTCACTCAGATCTGTTCCTTCTGCTGTTTCTCCTTTGACTTATTACATCTGCACCACTAGCCACTTCAAGAGGAGTCAAATCTATATGACTTTGATTCAACCCAACTCCATTTGCAGCTACTTCAGGGCACAATATTTGCTTTACCTCTTTTTCCCAGTCATCTGCTTCTGGGAGAGTCCTCTGGCTCAGAGTCAGCTCTACTGCTATATGCACTTCTTTATCTGCTAATAGAGGAGTATCAGGCTCGTCCTCAATTTCAGCTGTCAAAGAAGTATCTGGATCTAGATCTTCACCAGTTTGCACTGTCTCTACTTTTGCAGTCTCTTGCTTTGTCTCTGTCATTTTTTTTCTAGAGACTGTACAGCATCTGCTGGTGCTTTCAGATACACTGAATCTTCATCATCCTAAGGATATGACAGCTTACGAGTATGGCTTGCATGAATCCAGTTTGCAGTTCCAGCACACTTCACAGCAGTCGTTGTCACTACTAAGACCTGCAATGACCCTTCATCCCAGGCTCCAAGCAAATCTTACAAGTGCATTTGCAAGAACAGCTGGCAATCTAATGGCTCTGCCCATTAATATTTCATGGGGCGAGAGACCAGTCTTCCTGTTGCATGCTCATCAGAACTAAAGGTAAAGCATCAGGCCATTTCAGAAAAAGTAGATGCACACATTTTTGCTAAGCAAGCTTTCAGAGTACTGTTAATTTGCTCCACTAATCCAGCAGCCTGCTGCTTCTGCTCAATGTTTAAGGCTGAACATAGCCCTTGTTATTGAAGTGACTTCCTCTATCTGATTCTAAAGAGGCCAGAACCCCGAATCTTGGGATTAGCTCCAAAAGTACAACTTTGCTACTGTGAGGCTATCATTTCACGTGTAAAGTAGGCTTCAATCCAATGACTAAATATACAGACAATCACCAACACATATTTAAAACCACCACACACCGGTATCTCAATGAAATCCAACTGCATTCTGTTAAATGGACCACCCGATCTTTTAATGTGACTCAAATTGACAACAGTTCTCTTTCCCACGTTCATTTGTTGACGTGTAATGCATCTGTGACAAATTGCTTCTGCAACCTGTCTAAATTTTGGAGTGTACCAAGATTATTTATATGTTTGAATCATTGCATCTCTGCCAATGTGAGTTTGACCATTATAATATCTAGCCATTTGTGTCAGTAGGCAATTTGGCAAGACCACCTAACCTTCATTTGAAACCCAAATGTTATCAATTTCTCTTTGTTTACAACCCAATTTCATCTAACTTCTTTTTTCGTCTTCTGGAACTTCATCCTGCAATCTTTTCATTTCTTCCCAAGAGTCAACCTCTGTCAACAGAAAACTTTGACTTGTCTCATCAGTACCTGTTACATTTTCCACTATTCATTGAAAGTGGCACAATTAAGTGCACAATGTCTAGCAACCTGATCAGCATAGGCATTATCCATAGAGATATAATCATTTGCTTTGAGATCCACAGCACACAGCACACTTAACCACTGCAACTTTGTCATGTGATTGCAAAGCTTCCAGCAATTCATAAATCCTGTCACCATTTCTGATAGGAGAGCCAGAAGAGGTCACAAAACCTCTTTGGGACCACAACTGCCCGAAGTCTTGTACAACACCAAATCCATATTGGCTGTCTGTAAAAAAACCTTAATTTTAGGCTGTGATAAAATACAACATTCTCTAGTAAAAGCAACCAATTCAGCCACTTGTGCAGAAAATACTTCTTGAAGCCATGAAGCTTTGAGTACACCAGAGATAGTGCACACAGCATAATCAGCTGTCAATGTTCCCACAATATCTCTTCAACCGGAAACATCAATGAAAAGTAATTGGTCATTTTCCTCTAATGGAGTATCCTGAATTTTCAGGTCTGGGTTTGGTTCACAGTTCAGTAACATCCAGGCAGTCATGTTCAACTTCATTTACATTTTCAGTTTCAACAGTGTCTATAGGTAACAAAGTAGCGGGGTTAAGTACTCCGCACCTTCTCAGGGCTATATTCAGGGGGCCCAAACTCAGTAATTCGTATCTAGTCAATTGAGCATTTGTCAGGTATTGAGCCTTAGTCCTGGTAAGCAAGACCTGAGCTGAATGAGGGACCAGAACAGTTACAGGATATCTCATCACAATGCTCTCACTTTGGGCAGGACTAACACCAACCACGGCCACTTGTTTCAGGCAGCCTGGTAAAGTGACACCAACTGAATCCAGTGTAGCTGACAAATATGCTACAGGATGATTCACACTACCATGTACCTTATGTCAGGGCAATCACATTCATGACAAAACAGTGAAAATGGTTTCATGTAGTCAGGCATTCCTAGAGCTGCTGCTCTGCACATACTCTCTCTTAGTTCAGTAACAGCTTTCATATAAGCTTCATCAAGGGGTACTGGATCACTGATATCTTTGTGGGTCAATCTTTGCAAAGACTTGGAAATAAGAGGAAAATTGTGAATCCACTGGCGACAGTAACTCACCATTCCCAAAAACATCCTCTTTGAGTAACAGGAGGGTTAATTTTCAATATACCTGTAACCCTTTCTCTGGACACTTTCCTTGCACCCTTCTCCATTTGATGTCCCAAATATTTTATTTCTTTTTGACAGTACTGTCATTTTGATGGAGACACTTTACGTCCATTTTCACCCAAATGATTCAATAAGGCAAAAATGTCTTGCCTGCATGTTTCTTGTGTCTTTGAAGCAATCATCAATGTACTGAACCAGTGTAGATTGGAAAGCCATTTACAATGATTCCAATTTATTTTTCAGCACTTGATTAAATATTGGTGGGGATTCTGAAAATTCTTGTAGAATTCTACACCAGGAATACACATTATTGCAGAATTTAAAACAAGCGCGAGGTTGGCTATCTTCATGTAGAGGTACTAAGAAAGATGCTTGTGAGGAGTCCACTACAGTGAACCATTCTACGTCACTTGGAAATTGGAATGAAATCACTGCTGGATTGGGTACTACTGGACAACATTTGACCAATATGTCATTTTGTTTCTCATATCCTGAACTATGCAAAAGGTTTGCAAACCCATAGTAGGTGAATTAGATGGGCTGCTCAGCACTTCTTCTTTAAAACCCCTTGCTCAACAAAATCTGCAATTACTGGAGTAAGTCCTTCAATGCCATCTGGTGCCATGTGATATTGGGAAGATTTTGGGAAAACTGCATTAGGCTTAACTGTGACAGGGGCACGAGTTATAGTTGCCTTAGGGCATAATTTAAAGCTACTTGAGATAACTCTAACAAGTGAATTTCTATGGTTTTAAACGTTTAAAATGTTAGCTTAACTATAATGTCCCTGTAACCTTTATCTTTTAAGTGAATTTCTATGTTTTTAAAAAAATTCTATTACCTAACTATAACATCCCTGTAACCTCTGTTTTTTGAATATATATGGTTTTAGGGCTTAGGGGTGGGTAAGGGTATTGGGATTAAGAGTGATTTTAAGGTTTAGCTGTGGGTAAGGACATTGGTGGTAAGTGTATTTTTAGGGTTTAGGGTGGGTAAAGGTATTTGGACAGTAAGGGTATTTTTAGAGTTTAGGGTGGGTAAGGATATTTGGGTGGTAGGGGTATTTTTTAGGGTTTAAGGTGGGTGACGGTATTTGGGTAGGAAGGATATTTTTAGGGCTTAGTGTGTTTAAGGGCATTTGGGTGGTAAAAGTGTTTTTAGGGTTTAGGGTAGGTAAGGGTATTGGGGGTGGGTAATGGTGCTAGGTGGTAAAGGTTTTTCATTCTTTAGTTATGGTTTAGGGGTGGGTGAGTTTAGTGGGGTCAGTAATGGAAATATGTATATATGCTACTAAGTAGTTATACTTCAGTCTGCTTTTCCATAAACATAGCGTTTTTTGGTTTGCTAATAACTTTTGCCTCATTTGACCAATCTTCACAAATCGTTCCAAAAAAAAGTTCATACTACTCAAACCTTCAGCTTAGGGGTGATCCGACATGCAGGGGCTGAGAAAAAAAGTGGGGTCCCAAAATGCAAAATCCCAATTAATTTTCCATTAACTTCTTTAGGCAGGGCTTCAGCAAAACCTGATGAACCGAAGTACGCCAAATTGGGCAATAAGCTAGATCTTAGTCTGCACATTGTGCATTTATTGATTTGCTGTAAATCTGTTCAATAGTTTTTGAGAAATTAAGGTTAAAAAAATAATTATATATTTGGTAGCTGGACTCACAAGGGTCCTGTAAGCCTCCTGTGGGAGCGCTAAATCAAAAATCGAGTCTTGTGATTGGTCGAGAGGCCAGTTTTTTCTGTGAGCCTTCACGTTCTTGTGGAAGCGACAGGTTTCCACAAGGGCTCTAACTGGCTGGCTGTTAGAATGTTAGAAATTAAATGGCAGTCATTACTGTTTACAGTGAAAAATTGGAGGTGTTGTGGAAATAAAGTTACATAAAGCAATATAAGGGGCAGCAGAAAAACATACAAAGGTGTAGATGAGTTCTCAATACACTCCATTAGTAGGAATGCATATGGTGGTCCTTGATTTTGAGAGGAAGTGCGTAAGAGCTAAGTCTTGTGATGAGTAAATGGTTAATTCTTATTAAAAAAAAAGTTACAATCTTGCAAGATTCTCACGGGATCATGAAAAGTAGAACAGAGTAGGTGATCTTTTATCAGACTGTTGCATGTGCACCTGCTACTGTGGGAAGGAGTCTTACTGGAGATGATGTTTGTAAGAGTCTATTGGCTTCCTATGAGTTGTGAGTAGAGTCTTTTCTCACATCATGCTATGCACACCAATTTTCAGAGAGAGGGGTGTTAGTAGGGAGAACAGCATAGAGGCCAGTCTTTCTCCACACATCCTACTGTGCACACCCTTCACTTGAGAGAGGTCTGAAAGGAGAGGCCAGTCCATGCACACACCTTACTACGCTAACCCCTCATCTAAGAGAGAGGTATGACAGGAGAAGCCAGTCCCTTGCCACTCATTACTGTGCACATCCAACATCTGAGAGAGAGTTCTGAAAGCACAAGCCTGTCATTCTCCACACACTACTGTGCGTAGCCATCATCTGAGCCAGAGATCTGAAAAGAAAGACCAGTCCATCCACACACAATACTACACACACCCATCACCTGAGAGAGAGGTTTCAGCAGAGCGGGCAGTCTCTTCACACACTTTACCACGCACACCTGTCATCTGATAGAGAGATCAGAAAGTAGAGGCCAGTCCATCCATACAGCCTACTGTGGTCATCAGTCACTGAGAAAGAGCTGTGAAAGGAGCGGCTAGTCCATGTACGCACCTTACTACACACATCTGTCATCTTAGAGAGAGATTTGGAAGGAGAGGCTAGTCCATGTACACACCTTACTGCGCACACTCATCACCTGAGAGAGAGGTCTGACGGTGAGAGGCCAGTTCATGTATACCCACTAATGCGCACATCCTTCATCTGAGAGAGAGGTCTGACAGGAAAGGGAAGTCCCTCTCAAATCACTGCTATGCACACATGTCACCTGAGAAAGAGGTCTCAGCAGAGAGGCCAGTCTCTATCCACACACTACTATGCACATTGATCATCAGAGAGAGCGGTCTGAAAGCACAAGCCTGTCATTCTCCACAAACTACTGTGCACAGCTGTCATCTGAGACAGAGGTCAGAAAGGAAAGACCATTCCATCCACACACAATACTATAAGCAACCGTCATCAGAGAGAGAAGTTTCAGTGGAAAGGTCAGTCTCTCTTCACACACCCTACCATGCACGCCTGTCATCTGATAGACTCTACTACACATACCCATTATGAGAGAGAGAGGTCTGACAGAAGAGGCCAGTCAATGTACACTGTCCGGTCCATGTAAACACCCTGATATTTTCTTCTGTCATGAGTGATGTTTTATATGATGTCATTAGAGATATAATCAGTGATGTCATAAAACATGTCAGGAGTGTTGTCACATGTGAGGTCATAAACAGTACACCATGGTGCGGTACAAGTTATAGTTAGGGCTGCTAAGTGTAACTGCTGAATTTCCATCTGTTGACATTGTTTCTGAGAAATTCACCTAACTATAATGTTACTTTAACCTTTGTTTTTTTAGTGACTTATATATATATATATATATATATATATATATATATATATGTATACTATTCCATTGTAAAAGCATATGTGGTGAAGGTGTATATATATATATATATATGGAAAACAAAAAGGCTCAGAAAAGGCACCGCGCTCCAATTACCGGTGCTACTGCTGAGGCGAGCCAACCCACAACAATGTTATTAATCAAAAATTAGCAGTGCACTCCATTAGGGGTGATAATTCTCACGTTTATTTCAAGTTCAAGCTGGAAAAATAAAATGAACGACGCGTTTCGACCGTCTGGTCTTTTTCGAGTTCAAAGAATCTCATTACTCTTGCAGCTTCTATTTATAGAAACGAACAGTGCTTTACAGTGCATGTTGGGACTCGTGGTTCCAAACCACTTAACCCTTCGACAAATATAACAAACAAACAAAAGTAATGTGTGTAAATATTATTACATTTCAAAAAGAGGACATGGATCAATTTATTTAAACACTAATGTTTTGAATTCAAAAAACTGTAGTACCACCATATATTGACAATTGATTATGCATGTAGTCAAAAATAAATTATTGAAAATGTATCAATTTAATTCTCAAATAAATTCTTTGATTTTTGTAACCATTATTGTCGTACTACCAGAAATAATGCAAAATTTCCTCCAAAATTGGTTAATTCATTGATATAGATCTGTGTAACTAATGTAGCTATTGAATTGTAAGAAAGAAGGAAAAAGGAAAAAGGAAAAAGGGGGGGGGGAGAGGAGAGATCCAAAGGAGTCAAATTCAATGATTTTCAAAATAATGTATCTTATCTTATGTTATACAGGTGATAAGAGCAAATGTTATTGTGGTAGAATTTATAACTCCACATTAACATTAAATATTCTTTTAAATTTTGGCTAGAACTACAAATGAACAAATAATTCTTCATCATTGTTCATCCCATAAGGGACCTTAGTTTTCATCTGTATTATGAATCTTGATTCAAGACGCCTTAACTTTTTGACTCTATCACCTCCTCTCTCATGCTCAGGAATGTGATCAATACCATAGTATCTCAGTGTTCTCCAGTCATTCTGTGTGTGAGTTTGTAAGTGTCTAGCTGTGGCATATGTGAAATCCTTATGATTGATTGCTCTTATGTGTTCCAAAATTCTTTTCTTTAAAGCACAAATTGTGCTCCCAATATACTTGGAGCCACAATGACATTCAATTACATACACCACAAATTTTGTGTCACATGAGATCTTATGCTTAATTACCAACTCTTGTCCATTTGGAAATGTGACCTTTTTCAAAGATTTTCCAATTTTACAAGCTTTACAATGATTACATTTAAAGAACCCCTTTTGGGTTTCCCCCAGCCAAGTGTGTTCCTTCTCCAGGCAAAAATGACTTTCAATAATCATATCCTTTATACTGGGTGCTTTCCTGTATGAAAATAAAGGCATAGGGTCCACTAGGGATCCTAAATCCGAATCTCGTTTTATAATTTGCCAATGTTTGCATAAAATGTTTTTAATAGAATTACTTTCTTTGGTAAACTGCATTATCATTCTTATTGGCTCTTTTGAGGTTTTCTCCTTGTTTTGAAACAGGAGGACTTCTCGTTTTTTTGACTGAATTAAATTGAGATTTTTCTTGAGAATGTTCTCATTATAACCTCGAGTTTTGAACCTCTCATAGGTTTGATAACATTTTGATAATGACTCACTTTCACTGGAGCAATTTCTCCTCATTCTAATGAATTCACCCAAGGGCATACTGTTAATCAGAGATTTGGGGTGAAAACTTTTACCATGTAGTATGCTATTGCATGCAGTCTCTTTACGAAAAACCGTGGTTTCTATTTTGTCATTCTCAATATAAATCGTAATGTCTAGAAAATTAATTGTTGTATTACTTATATCACAAGTGAATTTAAGACCCACTTCATTGTTATTCAGAATACCAAAATATTCCATAAATTCCTGCCTTGATCCATTCCAAATGATAAAAAGATCATCTATGTAGCGAACCCAAAGTAATGCTTTATCAGCATAGTGTTCATTGTTTTTACTCCACGCTATCTCCCTTTCCCACCAACCCATTACCAGGTTTGCATAATTTGGGGAAAATGAAATTCCCATAGCAGTGCCACATAATTGATGATAAATTTCATGATTAAAAATGAAAACATTGTTTTTAAGACACATATCAATCATGTCTAGTAACATCTTTGAATGCTCTAACTCCGAAATATTTCGCTGTTTCAAAAAGTATTCACAAGCATTTAACCCAATTTCATGCCTGATTGATGTGTAAAGAGAGACTACGTCTATTGTAACTAACAAATAACTGCTATGCCAATCTAAGTCTAGTAGAATTTTAAGAAGATCTCCAGAGTCCTTGATATATGAACTTAAGGTTTTTACTATGGGAGCTAGATAAATGTCTACATAATTCGAAACTCTTTCAAATAATGAATCACATGCAGAGACTATTGGCCTTCCCGGTGGTGATTTCAATGATTTGTGAATTTTCGGCAGAAAAAATATCGTTGGTAAAGTAGAATTCTCTTTCTTTAAAAATGTGTATTCTTCACGATCAAGTAACAGTTGTTGATACCAAGTCTCCAATTTAGTATGTAAAAGAAAAGTCAACTTTTTTATAGGATTTGATGTTAACTTTTTATATTCAAATGGATTATTCAGTTGTCTGTAAGCTTCCATCATATAATCGGAAATATTTTGGATAACAATATTGCCTCCTTTGTCTGCTGGTTTAATTATAATCCGATTATTTTGTGTTAAGTTCTTTAGTGCCAGGCGCTCATTTTTTGTCAAATTCTCCATGTTATTTCCACGTTTTTTATTTTGTAGGCGCTCTAAATCTCCTAAAACTAATTCTGAATATAAATCTATTTTATTGCCTGGAGATAAAACAGGACAAAACTTCGATTTCTCTTTTAAACCAGATGGTATATGGTATTTGGTATTCACGTTTAGTTGTTGTAAAACTTCCATTTCCGTATATTCATCGTCCTGTAAGTTATGAAATAAGTCAAACATTGTTTTTAAATCAGTTGCTTGATCAACAGTTAATTGAGTTTCATCTGATTCCACTGTGGTCTTATTCTCTAAATTAGACAAAGTCTTTTTCTTTTGCTGTGTATGAAATTTCAACAATTTTAACTTTCTTATGAATTTATAGATATCAATCCGAGTATCTACATAATTATGATGAATTTCCGGGCAGAATGATAGGCCTTTGTTAAGAGTTTTTAATTCCAATTCTGTGAGTATGTAATCAGACAGATTAACTACTAAGTTTGGAGATTCGCTTATTTCCTTAAGCTCCTGAGAGAGTATTGTCTTTTGCCTGTTTCTTTTTGCTCTCCTTGATTTTCTTTTTTTGATTCTGCCTGATTTGATTTTCTTCCAAAGCCACGGCCTGTTGTTCTGCCTCTTCCTCTTGAAAGTTTTTGATCCAAGCAAAGTACTTGCATTTCTTCTAAAAAAGTGTTTCCGTTATCAATGCTATCTCCTTCACTTACTTCTACTTCTGACTCTGTGGACGTCTCATCCCCACTTTGGACCGGTTGTGCTCTTATAGCCTTGGAATTGCGTTTTAATTGATCAAATCTCTTGGCAAATGTATATATTCTCCCAAATTTATAATCTTTTTCATCCCTCAAGAATTTACTCTTTTTTCTTTCCTGAATTTCATCTTCATATGAATTTAGACGTTTTTCCATAGCTTGACGTAATGAAGTTTGGTCACTTTTATCGTTTAGATTATTTAGCTTTTCTTCCAGATCTCTAATTTTAGCATAAATCTCTTCCAAGTCTAATTTAGCGTGTTTAATCAGAATTCTCATCATGTTTAAGGAACATTGTGTATTATTTTCAGCCCATTCTGTGAACAAGTCTGGTTTAATGCATAATGATTACTTAAACACGCTAAATTAGACTTGGAAGAGATTCATGCTAAAATTAGAGATCTGGAAGAAAAGCTAAATAATCTAAACGATAAAAGTGACCAAACTTCATTACGTCAAGCTATGGAAAAACGTCTAAATTCATATGAAGATGAAATTCAGGAAAGAAAAAAGAGTAAATTCTTGAGGGATGAAAAAGATTATAAATTTGGGAGAATATATACATTTGCCAAGAGATTTGATCAATTAAAACGCAATTCCAAGGCTATAAGAGCACAACCGGTCCAAAGTGGGGATGAGACGTCCACAGAGTCAGAAGTAGAAGTAAGTGAAGGAGATAGCATTGATAACGGAAACACTTTTTTAGAAGAAATGCAAGTACTTTGCTTGGATCAAAAACTTTCAAGAGGAAGAGGCAGAACAACAGGCCGTGGCTTTGGAAGAAAATCAAATCAGGCAGAATCAAAAAAAGAAAATCAAGGAGAGCAAAAAGAAACAGGCAAAAGACAATACTCTCTCAGGACCTTAAGGAAATAAGCGAATCTCCAAACTTAGTAGTTAATCTGTCTGATTACATACTCACAGAATTGGAATTAAAAACTCTTAACAAAGGCCTATCATTCTGCCCGGAAATTCATCATAATTATGTAGATACTCGGATTGATATCTATAAATTCATAAGAAAGTTAAAATTGTTGAAATTTCATACACAGCAAAAGAAAAAGACTTTGTCTAATTTAGAGAATAAGACCACAGTGGAATCAGATGAAACTCAATTAACTGTTGATCAAGCAACTGATTTAAAAACAATGTTTGACTTATTTCATAACTTACAGGACGATGAATATGCGGAAATGGAAGTTTTACAACAACTAAACGTGAATACCAAATACCATATACCATCTGGTTTAAAAGAGAAATCGAAGTTTTGTCCTGTTTTATCTCCAGGCAATAAAATAGATTTATATTCAGAATTAGTTTTAGGAGATTTAGAGCGCCTACAAAATAAAAAACGTGGAAATAACATGGAGAATTTGACAAAAAATGAGCGCCTGGCACTAAAGAACTTAACACAAAATAATCGGATTATAATTAAACCAGCAGACAAAGGAGGCAATATTGTTATCCAAAATATTTCCGATTATATGATGGAAGCTTACAGACAACTGAATAATCCATTTGAATATAAAAAGTTAACATCAAATCCTATAAAAAAGTTGACTTTTCTTTTACATACTAAATTGGAGACTTGGTATCAACAACTGTTACTTGATCGTGAAGAATACACATTTTTAAAGAAAGAGAATTCTACTTTACCAACGATATATTTTCTGCCGAAAATTCACAAATCATTGAAATCACCACCGGGAAGGCCAATAGTCTCTGCATGTGATTCATTATTTGAAAGAGTTTCGAATTATGTAGACATTTATCTAGCTCCCATAGTAAAAACCTTAAGTTCATATATCAAGGACTCTGGAGATCTTCTTAAAATTCTACTAGACTTAGATTGGCATAGCAGTTATTTGTTAGTTACAATAGACGTAGTCTCTCTTTACACATCAATCAGGCATGAAATTGGGTTAAATGCTTGTGAATACTTTTTGAAACAGCGAAATATTTCGGAGTTAGAGCATTCAAAGATGTTACTAGACATGATTGATATGTGTCTTAAAAACAATGTTTTCATTTTTAATCATGAAATTTATCATCAATTATGTGGCACTGCTATGGGAATTTCATTTTCCCCAAATTATGCAAACCTGGTAATGGGTTGGTGGGAAAGGGAGATAGCGTGGAGTAAAAACAATGAACACTATGCTGATAAAGCATTACTTTGGGTTCGCTACATAGATGATCTTTTTATCATTTGGAATGGATCAAGGCAGGAATTTATGGAATATTTTGGTATTCTGAATAACAATGAAGTGGGTCTTAAATTCACTTGTGATATAAGTAATACAACAATTAATTTTCTAGACATTACGATTTATATTGAGAATGACAAAATAGAAACCACGGTTTTTCGTAAAGAGACTGCATGCAATAGCATACTACATGGTAAAAGTTTTCACCCCAAATCTCTGATTAACAGTATACCCTTGGGTGAATTCATTAGAATGAGGAGAAATTGCTCCAGTGAAAGTGAGTCATTATCAAAATGTTATCAAACCTATGAGAGGTTCAAAACTCGAGGTTATAATGAGAACATTCTCAAGAAAAATCTCAATTTAATTCAGTCAAAAAAACGAGAAGTCCTCCTGTTTCAAAACAAGGAGAAAACCCCAAAAGAGCCAATAAGAATGATAATGCAGTTTACCAAAGAAAGTAATTCTATTAAAAACATTTTATGCAAACATTGGCAAATTATAAAACGAGATTCGGATTTAGGATCCCTAGTGGACCCTATGCCTTTATTTTCATACAGGAAAGCACCCAGTATAAAGGATATGATTATTAAAAGTCATTTTTGCCTGGAGAAGGAACACACTTGGCTGGGGGAAACCCAAAAGGGGTTCTTTAAATGTAATCATTGTAAAGCTTGTAAAATTGGAAAATCTTTGAAAAAGGTCACATTTCCAAATGGACAAGAGTTGGTAATTAAGCATAAGATCTCATGTGACACAAAATTTGTGGTGTATGTAATTGAATGTCATTGTGGCTCCAAGTATATTGGGAGCACAATTTGTGCTTTAAAGAAAAGAATTTTGGAACACATAAGAGCAATCAATCATAAGGATTTCACATATGCCACAGCCAGACACTTACAAACTCACACACAGAATGACTGGAGAACACTGAGATACTATGGTATTGATCACATTCCTGAGCATGAGAGAGGAGGTGATAGAGTCAAAAAGTTAAGGCGTCTTGAATCAAGATTCATAATACAGATGAAAACTAAGGTCCCTTATGGGATGAACAATGATGAAGAATTATTTGTTCATTTGTAGTTCTAGCCAAAATTTAAAAGAATATTTAATGTTAATGTGGAGTTATAAATTCTACCACAATAACATTTGCTCTTATCACCTGTATAACATAAGATAAGATACATTATTTTGAAAATCATTGAATTTGACTCCTTTGGATCTCTCCTCTCCCCCCCCCCCTTTTTCCTTTTTCCTTCTTTCTTACAATTCAATAGCTACATTAGTTACACAGATCTATATCAATGAATTAACCAATTTTGGAGGAAATTTTGCATTATTTCTGGTAGTACGACAATAATGGTTACAAAAATCAAAGAATTTATTTGAGAATTAAATTGATACATTTTCAATAATTTATTTTTGACTACATGCATAATCAATTGTCAATATATGGTGGTACTACAGTTTTTTGAATTCAAAACATTAGTGTTTAAATAAATTGATCCATGTCCTCTTTTTGAAATGTAATAATATTTACACACATTACTTTTGTTTGTTTGTTATATTTGTCGAAGGGTTAAGTGGTTTGGAACCACGAGTCCCAACATGCACTGTAAAGCACTGTTCGTTTCTATAAATAGAAGCTGCAAGAGTAATGAGATTCTTTGAACTCGAAAAAGACCAGACGGTCGAAACGCGTTGTTCATTTTATTTTTCCAGCTTGAACTTGAAATAAACGTGAGAATTATCACCCCTAATGGAGTGCACTGCTAATTTTTGATTAATAATATATATATATATATATATAATTTCACTTACCTGAGGTATACGTTCTAATTTGTTGTTTAGGTATGCGTGGTAAAGGCACATGCATGGCAAAGACTTGTGCGGTAAAGGCATTGCATTGTAAAGGCAATGTGTTATAAGGGATGCATGGTAAAGGCATGCATGGTAATGACATTCGTTGTAATGTCATACATCCTTTGCTGAGCACTCTGCAGTCAACAGCCCTTGCCTCACCAAACCACAGCCTGACACTAGCAGCATGTAGACTTCCCCACTCCTGGGTACAGTGCTCTCAGAGCCATCCCTTCATTCCCTAATACAGTGGTTCTTAAACTTCACTTCGGTGGACAGCCACTGAATCATTATTGGAATCCAATGACCCCCATTGAGTCATTTGTGGAAACCGTGGACCACGGCCTTAGCAGTTCCCATGGTTTGAACCACAAAACAAAACTCAAAAATTACAGAAGCAAGCATTCATCAAACTAATACACAAATGATGAAATATTTTATTTAGTTCATGAATAAATAGAAACAACCTAAATTTAAATTTTAAAAGGAAAGTTTCAGCTTTTTCAAATTCATTTGAGACCACTTATTGGCGTTACTATGTTCTGATGATGCACTTGCACTGCTCCCATGAATACTTCTGAGGATACTCACTTAACTTTATCCTACAATTTCAACTTTCTTCACATTCACAGAACATTTTAACATTTTCAATTGTACATTTTGCTTCCTTTATTCATATAAACTTTAATCATCTGTTAGTTAATTTTCTAAGTAGTCAAGGACCCCTTCAATAGGCTTTGTGGACCCCAGGGGTTCCTGGATGACAAGTTAAGAACCACTACCCTTGTGGATGTGGTCCCAGGAGGTCCCCTTCAAGAATGAGCTCCTGTGACTGCAGCCACATATCGCTTTCTAGAATCAACCAAAACCCAACTGCCAAACCTGAACTCACACAATGCCTTCCTCTGCTCTGATTGTTAACTGACCTCCTATTGGGCACCACACGCTCAACTCCTTTTATATGTACCTGCCCTCTGCAATGCAAATGGAGACTTTTGTAGAGGGTACGTTAAACCACTGAGTAATGTCTCCAGTGGCAGAGAGACAGCTTTGGCCAAAGTTGATATAAATGTATTATTTTTGCAATTTTAGTTTAACTTTCATGAACTATGCAAAATTTTCCCAAATAAACAGTTGTTGCTCACTTTTAATTTTCCTTTCAGTCTGTCATTTTTTTCTCAGCATCTCTTGAAATATTTTCCAGCGAGCCACCTCCAGACATCGTGTTATTTCAGCCTGCTATTCCCAGACCTCATACTGAGTTCCACTGGTAGGGCTGAATTTGGTCATTCTGCCAATCTGCCATTTTCTCAGTTAGCTGCTGCCTTGATTACAGCCAGGGTATCTAATTTGAATATCTATGCAAACAGGCATTTTCAGAAGGATTGGAATTTCTGCCATTCAGGTAACCACCACAATCCACAAACTTTCCCTGACATTTAGTATGGAAAAGTGTGCAAGAAAAGACACAAAACACCAAAATTGGGGCAGAAAATACATTTTCCATGTGTTTTTTCTCACTGCAATGTACACAATTTGAATGTGAGGTACTTACTGCATCCAATAAATGCCTCACCTTACAGAACTGGTTTTAACTGTTTCCAGCAAACATACTGTGCTGGTCTTCCCAATTATTTCACAGGGCATTTCCCATGTAGGTTGGAGCCATGGAAGAACAGTTTTGTATCGTAGAGTGTGCTACTGGCTCGTCTGCTACTTTTTCTATCTCCCCAAGTTTGACTGCAGCAGGCACAGTGGGTGCTTTAGGAAAGATGGAAGAAACACTAAATGCAAGAGAGACGAGAGAAGAGGAAGGTAGCAGGGCTGGTTTAAATATTTTTGCCAGAGCTGCTTTTAGTTACCAGTTGGGCCCTGTTTATACCCCCAACCCATTCCACCACACTCATACTTGGATTCCAAGAAAATATTACTTTCATTTTCTATAAAATAGCAAAATGTTGTATTAAAAACATCATGGAACAAAATATCGACAAAAAGTATATCAAAATATTCTATGAAAAATAATATAGCAAAAAAAAAAAAAATGTTACTTTAAAAATGATTTTAAAAAAATGAAAGTATTAACAATATCTGACAAGTAAACAATAATGGACATACTTAATTTAAATGTTAACATTATTATAAATGTTGTTTTAGTTAATACTGTGAACTAAGGACCTAATTACGAGTCTGGGTGTCACTGGACTGCCAGACTTCCGGTGGCGGTCCAGACCGCCGGGGCTTTGACGGTCCAACTGTCAAATTAAAAGTATTGTAGGCAGACCACCAAAAGACCGCCATCTCCACCAGGATCAGTGATCTTGATGACAGTCGTCCACGCCACTGTGCTGATTACAACTTTGTTCCCACTAGCATTTTCATGACGGTCTAACCGCCATGGAAAGGCTGGTAGAGAACAAGTGCAGGGGCCACAGATGGGTCCATTTACCCAGCACCCTCGTAACACTCTGCAGACAGTGTGCATTGTAAGGGTGCTGGTGCGCCCTGCATGCAGCAGCATAGCAGCAGTTATGAGCCAGGAACAATGCTGCCACACCTTTCCACTGGGCTGACCAGCAGAAACTTTGGGAAGGAAGTTACAACAATTGTAGGTTGTTCTTAAACTTAAAGTACCATAAAACATTAACTGAACAAACATATATTAAGAAAAACATACATCACACAGATGGAAAAATAAAATTAATAAAAAAAAAAATGTAAAAAAATACAATTCTTAAATAATATAAACATTAAAGGGAAAAGGGAAAAAACTATTCAAAAATCAAAATCAAAAACAAACAACACTAGGAAAAGTGTTTAATTTCAAAGGAGTCAAATATACTATTCTAACACCTATTTAATCACAAGTAGGGAACGTGTTGAACTTTGGAGGGGATAGATTTACTATTGCCAATCCAATGTGAGCAAAAGCTGGAAAAATGTATGTTGCACTTTGTAGGAGTTACATTTACTATTTCCACTCCAGTGTAAACACCAGTAGGTAAACTGTTGGGCTTTGGAGGGATTGGAGTTAGCAGGGAAAGTGTTAGACTTGAAAGAGTTGGAATTACTATTCCCTCTCCAATCTAGGCAACAGTAGAGAAAGTATTGGACTTTGGAGGAGGTACATTTACTACTCCCACTCCAACGTAAGCAAAATCAGGAAAAGTGTTGGACTTTTTTGGGGGTTGGATTTACTATTCCCATGCCAATCTTTAAAAAAGTAGGGAAAGTGTTAGACTTTGGAGGATTAGATTAACTATTCCCACTCTGACACGAGAAAAATCATAAAAATTATAAAACTGTAACAAGTATATAACAAATAAATAGGTTTAAAATAAATACTTGTCAAAAAAAGAAAAAAATTGTGGATGAAACATTAATAACATTAAAATAGTAATGATAATTTATTTTGACGTTAATGTGGCCCAACGAGCCCAAAATCCCCATACCATAATTACAGGGTGGCGCAGTGCATGCATTGTGCCACCCTGTAACTCTTTGTGCTACATTATGCCTGCGCCAGGCATAATGTATACAAAGGGGGCCTTCCTCCATTACGGGAGCCGGAATAATGGTGCAAGGAAATCTATGGGATTTCCTTGCGCCATTTATTACGGCACTTTTAACGCCCGCTCAAGAGGCATTAAAAGGGGGCTTACAGTCTTTAAAATGGAACCCTCTGTACTCTGCAGGAGCAGTGCCAAACTGAAGAGTACATCAATAGAGTCATTAACAATGACTCTATTGCCCCCTACCCTGCGCCATGGTGCGCTGTATTTTAAATGGTGCACTCTGTGCAGCGCCACTTTCCATAAATTCGCCCCTTATTATCAAATACACTTATACACAAATTAACGATTGGTTATAATACAACAATTAATTGGCATAACAAATACTCAATTGAATAATTTATATAACTGATTATCAAGTATTCTTTTCATAAAACTAAAAATGCATTACAAAATAAACAATTCATATTGTCAATAAATGCTCACCCTAATATCTTTCAAACTCAATAAACCACCTACCAAATTACAAACTAGTATATAAGCAACAGAAAAATTACATTAGACATAAATAAAATAACAAGTAATTAAATAAATCAATAACATAATTAATTAGCAATTGAATATCGAATTAACAAAAATGATTTACAATAAAAAAGAACAACCTATGATTGAAGTAACTTCCTTCCCTAGCCCCCTACTAACCCAAAAGTCTGCTACTAAATTATCACGTAGTAATGCAACTAAAGTCAAACTAATTCACACATTACAAATCACAAAATACACTTAATTAAAAAACTAATTTTCAATTAAACAATTTACATAATAAATGATTGATTATGAAATAGTTAAGTAACACAAACAATTTAAGTAAAATAATAATTTATTATTTAAATATCCACCACACTAGTCCCCTAAAAACTGAAAAACCTACTAATCATTGACACATTAGTATTCTAACTATACGAATATTAAATTACACATCAAATATTTTGTATTTATTTCTAATTAAATCTTCAGCATAAGAAATTTATATGAAATTAAAAACTATAATTTATAATATAAATAACTTTCCAAACTATTCCTCTACAAATCCCCCAAAAAACTACTAAATTATAAATTACTAGTTAAATGAAAACTGTACTATCATAATTATGTACAACATTTATTCCAATAAAACTAATACCAAAACATTATAATAGCTAATATATAATAAATGTATTAAAACAATATTTAATGCAATTATATTAACGTAAAGATATATAAACAGCATTCTGTTTAAAAAAAAAATAAACAATGTTATACACATAGCAACAGTTTGTTCCTATCTTCCATGCTCTGTCCCTCAATATATTTGACTTGGTGATGTTTTTACATGATATTGGTGCACCACAGTATTTTTGAAACAATATTTTGGTCGTTCAGCATGTCAAACACCATCCAAGACCATTGTCTGGAAAAGAAATGAAGGATTTGGGGGACAGTTCAAAAAGGCATTTAAGAGTATAGGAGGCAGTAGTACAGTTGTAGTCTCTTACAAACTTTTCATAAGATTTGTGAATTCGGTCTGAAATGTCCAAATTCCTATTAGTAAAAGTGCAAAGAGGTTGCAGTCCCTTTTATCTGTACTAACTGTATATGAATATTCTCATTTTATCCAGATTTTAAATGTTTTGGAGTGCAATTCACAAAGTAATGTTGGAGTACATAAAATAGTACTACTACTGGACAGCTACTTTATGTACTCTGAAATTCCCTTTTGAATACATGCCTTTGTGACAAAATGAAAGTTCCAATGACAACCTATAGTCATTGTACTGAACCTATTCTAAAGTTTACCTCACCTCGCTATTTTCGATTTGTTCCAGAAACCAATTACCCTGCTCTTCTGACTTCCAGTAGAGTGTTGGTATCTATCTGACACTGGAGCAAAAAAGTTTACCATCTGCCAATCTATCAAAACCTGTCAATGAAACAGTCTTAAAAAGTTTGCAAGTTATATCTCATTTCCTAAAATGACAAGAGCATCATTTGAATACTCAGCTTAACACATAACTGACATTCTATTTCCGTTTTATGATGGTTGGTGGCAGACCCTTTTTCCTCCACCTTCCCTTGCATAACGCCTCTATTGCCCATTGTACACATCTGGTTTTCCCCGTTGTTTTCCTCTTCTGTTACATCATTCAAAACCCTGGCCATGCCCTTTTTCTCAGGTGTTGGTGAAATGTTTCATTTGGCTTTCATTTTTTATTACACTAGATATGATAACCCCCTGCCTCAGCATTCCATTTCCCCACCATACCTGCCTACCACAGATAATCACCATTCTCTCTGATGGCATGTCTATCAGCATGTCTACAAGGCATTGTTACTGCTGCAGAGATAGAAAATAATCCTTAACTGTTGTTTATACTACCCATAGCCATTGGTATAGGTTTTAATTTCCCTTGTTTGTGTTCTTTTTTAAATTGAATTTGATTTATTTGAATGTATTCTTTCTAGAAATTGTGATTTTTTTTAGGAAGTTTTATTCAGTTACACTTTCCAAATCTGATCTAGGATTTGAATTTCATCCCTGTTTTTTGTTTTGTATTTCCCCAATCAATTCATAAATGTTTATCCTAGCTGATTTTTCAGAAACCTGTCTATTGCCTGATTTAGATATTAGTAGACGAGTTACTCCATCACAGTGGTGAAATCTAAACCCCATTATTTCCTCTGGAATTTAGATTTCAGTGGATGGGATATACATCACCATTGTGACAGAAAAACTTGTCCCCTAATATTTAAATCAGACCCTAAATATGTTAATCTATATTTTAACTATTACATTTTCCCCTAGTTAGCTTACTCCCAGTATTTGCTGTACTTGACAGCTGCTGTTGGCAAAAATACACTTTGGGCTTGTTCAGCCAAGTTTCTTGGTCAAAGTCTGTATTGCACATTTCAGATATGGTACCTCAGCACTTACTTATTTTTTTAATTTCCCCTTGCATTTTGGCTTAATGTTTTTATTAAAAAGTTGCCTTTCTAAATCGCAAAAGTAGTTAATTTATTTTAAGCCTCAGCTGCTTGTTTTTATTTTTCACACATTGTAACTTGATATATTTTGCATGATTTAATTCACATACACGTGTTTCTTCATTTTTTTTATTTTTTTTTATTGTTTTGGTGATTTTAAATAGCTATTGTTTTTTCTTTATATGATAGTATCTAATTCTGAATGAGGTATCTGATCAGGTTTTTGGCACATCTGCTTATCCATCTATTCTATCTGGATGTCAAGATGCATAACATGCACAAATGAATATCCAGTTGGCCATTTAGATTTCTCTATTTTACTAATGTGTTTGGTCCAGGTAAAAGTAATGTAAACCTGAGTTCATCCCATGGTAGCTATGGCACCGAGCAGAGCGACTTACCAAAACAGTTGAAAAGTCAAAAACACAGTATAAAATAAATCCTGCTCCTACTCCAATTTATAAAAGAAGAGGAAATATTAATAAGTAAAATGCCATAAAAATAACAGAAATCCAATAGGGGAAACCAGAGACCCAAATGTTTAAAGACTGAGCCCCTCATTATGAGTTTGGTGGGCAGAAAAGGCAGCCCTCTAAACTCCCACTCTCCGGTTACTGTCAGTGCGGTCCCTTAAGAGTTTCCTGCTGGGTCAGAGGGTGGACTGCTGGCCCAGCAGGAAACAGCCCACAACATTGATGCCGACTCAGAATTGAGCCGGCGGCAATGTTGCGGTGCGTAGGGTGCACCAGCACCCGTCGTTCTTTTTACTGTCTACAAGGCAGACAGTGAAAAGCATGAAGGGGTGGCGCTGGGGGCCCCTGCACCGCCCATGCCAAGCCCCTAGCAGGCCCCCTCCACCCTGTCTCCGCCAGCCTTTACATGCCAGTGCTACTGCCATGTAAAAGCTGGCGGAAAGGGGGCTCATAATCCCCAGGGCAGCGCTGCTTGCAGCACCGCCCTGGTGGATCAGTACCACCAGTGCCGTCAGACCAACGACAAGTTGTGATCTGGTAGTGCTGACGAACTGACAGTGGCGCAACAGCCACGGTCGTAATATGGCTGCCAGACCGGCACATTGGCCGTGGTCAGACCATCACCGCGGCCCTGGCAGTCTGAACAATATTAGGGTTGTAATGACCGTCCGAGTGCAAAACGCACCAAGAAAATGTAAAGCACCAATCGGAAGTCAGCCTTCATGGTTGACTGGGATCTAAGCAACTTTACTTTTAACCACAGTAAAGCAGTCGGATACACCAAGCAGGTTTGTCCTGGTTAAAGATTTTACCTTCAAAATTAGTCTCTGGTGTAGAAGTTGAAATTCACCAGAGGTGCAATGTTGAATACAAGGAAGGCCTCTCAAAGCCATATAGGCATTGGATAAGTTCCAGCTGAAGCTGCTGGTTTTGGTGGGAAAAGTACTGAGAACAAAAAGTTCAAATTTTGCACCTAGATAAGTCTCATTGTTGCTCAGATACGTTTTGCACCTTTGTCCATTCAAGATTTCTACATTCAGAGTATGGGCCTGATTTCGTTATTGGTGGATGGGTTACTCTGTCACAATGGTGATGGATATTCCATTGGCCGAAATCAAAATTCCAGGACATAATGGGATTTAGATTTTGGCTGATTGGACATAGGTCACCATTGTGATGGAGTAACCCATCCACCAATATCTAAACTAGGCCCTTAGCCTCTTTTTTGGAGCTCAGAATCGTCTGAGCTGGGCAATGTTTCAGGCTGTATCTGATGGTGTGTTCCACGAGGTCCGGATACCTCCTCAACTAGGATCTCGCTGAAATGTTTTGCTGCTGTGGAGTAATTCTAAGTGGGAAGAACCCGTTTTTTCAATCCCATGAAGTCACACTTTGGTCTCATCGACTCAGGTGTTTGGTCCCAGTCCCCCAGTGACTGAAATTCCACAAAGGTGTAGAAGTCCCAACTTTTCAAGGATTGTAGGAGATGTCTGGTTAGAAATGGCCAAGGATCCATGGCCTCTGGTACAGTACTTAGGGGTGAAGAGCAGGTTCCAGTCCAAGTACGATTGTAAATGGTCAGATGGGTACTTCAGGGAAAAGGCCAAACAGGTTTACTAACTGACCACTGGAGTTCCCTCCTTTGTCTTGGGTACAAGTGGGCACAGGTCCAGCCCTTCTGGTCTCCTCATAGTATTCAAACAGTAGGTGCAGTTCTTCTGTTCGTAATATATCACAAAGGGAAACATGGAGGTACCCCACCACCACACCCCCTAGGGATCTGACAGCAGTCACAAAAAGAATGCAATCGCGAGTTCTGTAATGCTACACTGGGCATTCAGCAACTGCCTATATCAGAGACAGCCCGCCTGTTGATTACAAATGGGAATATTCTTACTGCAAGGTACAAATAGATTGAATGAGGAAGCGTCACTCACTATTTGTGACATGCTTCATCCTTGGCAACCTCCCCCTACCCTGGTAAGATGATACTACCAGGGAAGAATCAACCTCAATAGTAGGGAGTTATTAATAAATGTAACTGTATTAGAAAGGCTCCAGAAAGACATATAATACCTGAAGGTAAACCCAGGATAATACCTTTAATAACAGTTACATTAGGTATGGCTAAAACCAAAATAGGGGGAAGGTGATGTAGTGAATCCTATCTTGTTTTAAATGGGGAATAGGAGTTACCTTAGCCTTCTGGCTTGCAGACCTGTGCCCCCTTCACCTAGTGACTTTTACCATACTTAGCTTGCTATGCTTTAACGCAGTTATTTTTTTATATGTTTCCAAGATGGCTGCATTGTTTCTAGTTAGGCCAATGTTTTAGTTTCACGTTATCAGTGCCACCGCACTAAGTTGTCACTATCAAGCGTCAAAGATAAACAAATTGTATGTATTCACATGAGGTACTTTCTCTCTTCACGCCATCGAGGGAACTGTTTACCTAAATTGCTGTCCCAAGCATGTCTTGTTATCTATTGTTTGGGAACAGACCTACGTCAGGGGTCTGAGCAGATCTGTATAAATGCACCTCACATAGACAGATAGTCAGAGGGATTCCGACCAGATGCCATCGCTGTTATCAATGCTGCACTTGGTCTTGATGCTGACCAAATCTTCGTGTCCCTATGGAGTCTGAGCTAGAGACCTCATTCCAAAGTAACGAGGGTTGGGGGGCTCTTCTCATGGACACTGCATTGGCAGATTAGGTTTAACACACCTAGCTGTTTTAGATAAGAGATTAGGTTCATCATGCTAGGGTATTAGGAAATATTTCACATCTAATGTCATTTCATGTTATTGCAAGATGGTGGGGGTCGTTGTGTTAATGACTCTCGTGTTCACAGTTCTGTTTCTTGCATTTTTCGTTATCCTTATTATTGAAGCCCATGCAACTTATCGTAGATTGCAGTTTTGTTACTAAAACCTTTTGAAAACTTTACTACATCTTCATCATTGCCTGTGTTTGATTGAGACATGTTGTTCATGTGAGGAAGGGGTAATCTCTGTTTAACCACACCCCTCCCTGAGATGTCACACTCTTGAGTCCATGTGTAAAGGCTGCCACAAATCACATTTTACTGTTTAAGGTTTCTGCTGAGGTGCTGCTTGTGAGCCTGGAGGGTTGGGGCGACAGTTGGGACTTGTTGTAGGGCTGGCATAGTCGCCTACAAACATAAGTACTGTCATCCTTAAACCAGCAATCTTGCCTAGAGCAAGTCAAACTACGACAGTGATTTCTTATAATGACCTAACAATCTGTGATAGGCCAACATGTTTCTGCCCACACGGGCTGAAATAGGTCAATGGCATTCATCATGACTAAGAGGATCCCTATCTCTACTCTTTATTCTAATTCGAGCAAGTATAAAAGAAACAGTTGTCAACAGGCAATTTCTATCTTTGCAACCAAAGTAATAGCGATTCCTAAAAGGAAATAATTAACGAAATAGTATTCTAATAAGGACTGACAGAGTATTGAGTAATGGCCCTCAAATGATGATTCACATTCAATGTGAGGAAATAATACACACACAACGTAACTCATGTAACACTACAGCTGCAAACACAGCTAGAACATTTGTGGAGAGTGGATACATGAAAAACCCAACAGAAACCTCTTACCCTTCCTTGGGAACCTAAATCGTCATAATCTGGTCAGAGGTGGTGTCCTTGTAGTCACACATTGTAAATGAAAAAATGTGGATGAAAACTCTCATTAAGTATCTATTTCTATTTAATTCAATCATAGAGGGTTTTTATATCTTTGTACTGGCTCCTAAGATTAGTTAGTATTTGCATCTCATTGGGTACTGCAAAAATATTCAGAAACCATCATCTGAATTAACTTATTGTAAATAAGAAGGAGCTCATAAGGGGATAATAATACTACATTAATAAATGAACCGAGTCATGCATCATTAGAGACATACAAAACAAAGTTACCCCTAAAAAACATTACATAACTATCCACATATTCCTACATTCCACATAATGGGAAATCAGCACAAATGTAGTCATCTATCTTCATAGGCACCCAACTCAGTGGTGGCAGTGGGAACAACTGTTAACTCAAACAGGGCTGGGCTGGGAACCCAAAGTAGCCATGGCAAATTTTATCAGACCAACCCACATAGAGTACATAGAAAGCGAGCCTTATCACTCCAATGGGATTTGAGGGGTTCTTCCCCCCATGAAGAAAATGTGGAAACAGTGGCAAAAACAGTGCATTCTACAACACATTTTTCATTATATGTTCAATTGTATTAATTTTTAAAGCTTAGTAAATGATGACCTAACAGAGCACCAGGATACTGCAATCTTATTTGGGGTTCCTCAATGATTCCCACACCATTACCCTCTAACAGTGCCTTTCATCTCTCCATAGCCCTCCACGTGCATGTATTTCATTTGTTTTATATCACCTCTCTTACCAGCGTAGGGTGTTGGAGCACTTGGAATCACCCACACATATAGAGACAATGATTCATACATGTTTAAATCAGTGTTTAAAATGTTACATAAGACAAAGGGGACTATAGGGAGTAGGATTCATATCATCCGAACTGATAGGCATTTTTTAAGTAGCATTTGGTCTGGGAAAGCATAAACTCAGGATTTAGAGTGTAACTCAGTGGTTAGGGTTGACTTTATTATTAATTTATTTCTACCCAAACAAGCCCTTTTTAACAAAGTTAGGATAATTAAAAACTGGGAAAAACATAACTTTCTAACTTGTACCAAACTTGTGCAGTTTGCATGCAGTTCTTTGATGGCAGTTCATAACTCACTTTGCTAGATTATGATTGTAACTCAGGAACTGCACAGTATCAAGATTACTCTGACACAAGCAGTATTCCACTGAGCTATGAATATGAGAATATTGTTCTCTAATCTGCATAGCACATATTCTTTGCAGCAGGAATATTAACCCTTTGCGCTACCTTAAATGAGTCCAAACTGTCACTAGACAAAACCCCGATCTCTCTCCAGCAGGTACATCAATCATCAGAGTTATCTTGGCACTTTGACTGTTGTCTTAAATCTGTTGGATTTACAAGGAACTCAGCAGTGCTTTTAAAAGTGCTGCACTGCTACAAAACTGCCCTCACAGAAACAAAAGTGGCCCCACTCTTCCAGCCTCCTGGGGAAATACCCAATGCCCAGTCTAGCCAGTCCGGCCTTGAACGCAAATGTATTCATCTTTTGTAAAAGTGCCCCTAAATCAATTGTTGCAAAAAGAACAAGTAATGGATGGAATGCTGAACAAGATGTTTACCGTGGGGAACAGGGTCAAGACTGATTTGCATATGGCGTGGTCCAAACAGGGGTGGCGTGGAGGGCTAGACACACAATGCATTAAACCCAGATCTCTGTGACTGGGGGTGAATGTTTGCATTGTTCAGCATTCCATCCATCATCTGTTCTTTTTGCTTCTGTCACCTTCAGTGAGAAAGGTATGCCCAGACATGGGTCCCATGCCAGTTTGGAGGTTCGACCACCAAATTTAGACTCCCGCCTCCACCGGGAACAATGTTCCCGATGGCCTGACGGCAGTCCAGGTCGGAATAAGCCAGTGCAGACCTGAACTTATCGTCGCTCTGCTGATTACAACCTGGTTCTCTGCCAGCCTTTTCATGGCAGTTTCAAGTGGCTTGGGTCCGCCTGCCCTGCACCCTGTGCAGACAGTGAGCATTTCGAGGGTGCTGGTTCACACTGCGGCTGGCAGCACTGCAGCCGGCTCTATTATGAGCCAGCAACAATACTGCCACCACTTTCCTGCTGGGCTGATGGGCAGAAACCTTAGTTTCTGCCCAGCGGGAAAGATGTAATGGGTCTGGTGGGGAGGTAGCCAGTATGGCGGCAACCTCCCCATTAGAAGTTCGGTGGATAAGTCCTCCCTTCCTCCGATTTCATAATCAGGCCCTTAAAGGCATTGTGAGAGTTTTGCAATTTTGCGAAAAAGTAACTCCTTTTATAACGGCAATCTTTGCCCATATATCCATAATCCATTTCAGTTCACTAGTAAGAATTTCGTTTAAACAATTGATGGATACTTTAGTTTAGGGTGACAAAGATAGTATGGCCCAAAACGTTAATGTGTGTAACATAGTCTGAGAGAGGAATTAACTTTATTTTAATTCCAACCAAATTGTTCGCACCATGGAAGAAAATGATAAAGGTAATACACGTTTTAGGCATACCTTTTTAGGTAGCATGTCATTACAAGCACATAAAATTAAGGCAAGTGATAGACAGGTAATACTCACAATAGGCTTAATTTGTGAGAGGTGCGGATCACAGAAATCACTCTTCAGACTCTGCATAAACTGCAGTCTTGCACCTTAGAAAAATATGGTTGTAAGCTAGGCACAACAGAACATGCTCTTTAAGTCACACTTCAAGAGTATTGCTTGTTGGTTTGAAAATTCAGATGGGTAATACACAAGGCGGGGTCATGGCTTCCATCTAGAAATGAGAAATTACAATTAGGTACTTGCACATGGTGTTTGAAATAAGTATCTTCTTGTAAAAGTCAGAGGCACATACAAGCATTGTGAAACCCAGGCACTTTAGATTTTTAAATGTGCATGCACACAGAGGTGCACAATGTGTGTCACGCAGATGTCACAGATGCACACACAGAGCCTGCTCACATGCAGGTTTGCACATACTCATATGTTCAGACATCCATCCTCACAGGCTAATAGACATACTCATCGCAATGCAAATATAAGTAGGCATAAAGTTATACTGCCCACATACACGTCATTGCAGAGATTATCATTATCATATCAGGCAGCTTAAAAAAACAAGAGGACCAGAGATGAGCTGAGGTCTCTTGAGCGACATTTTAGCCAGTTGGGGGTGCTTGTACAAGAGCAGACCTCTAGAATAGAGCAGGGGCAAATGCTCCAGACACTGAAGGGGGCATGTAGGAGTTAAAAATCAAAGGCCAGATCTACAAGAAAGGGGTGCATCAGTCCTGATGTGCTACTTTTCATGCGCCACCCTTAGTCCTTCTAACATAACCATGGTAAATCTGCATTTACAATACAGCGCACAAAGGCACAAGTTACCCCAATAGCGTCAGAATTTATGACCCTTTTGTGGTGCTTTGCTGGATTAGACACATTAATTGTGGCACTAGTCCGGCAAATCACTAGGGAGCCCAATAGGTTTGAATGGGCCAGTGAATTTAACGCCTGCAATGTGCAGGGGTTAAAAAGGACAGAAAAAATGACACAGTGCAATCTTGTAGATTTCACTGTGTCATTTTTTTCAGCCTCTCTGCAGGGAACGCCCCCCTTTGCATACGTTATACCTTGTGCATTGAGCCACTTTGTAAAGATGGCACGTCGAAAATGCCTACCTAACACCACATTATGTACAATAAATGACTCTAATGTGGCACAAGGAGGTGCAAGGACCTTGTAAATCTGCCCCCAAGCTCGGAGCCATGAAGCAGTTATAAAATAAAGCTTGAAGGAAAGTGTCTGGAAAAATGGCAGGAGAACTGTGCTAGGTTGTTTGAATATGGGGATTACTAGCCTGGAAAGCGGAGAGAGGAAGGAATACTATTAAAGAATTGGTTGTAAGCTCACAGTGAGAAGTTACTGAAAGGGCAGTTGACATGGAAAATCATTTACTCACTATTTTCTTCTCTTTATAAAGAGGTGTTTAAGCCAGGTTTAGAGAAGCTTAGGGGTTGGTTGAGAGACAGGGGTCTGCCAGGGCTCATGAATCAAGGGCAAAAAGTTTTTGCTCCTATGATCACTGAAACGGAACATAAGGAACATTCGAAACTTGCAAAAAATGGAAATTCAACGGGCCCAGAAGCTATTCTTTCCAAATTATATAAAATGCAGAAGGAGGTGATTATCCTAATTTGGGGAGAGGTATTTAATGCTATGCATTTTTGGAGGGGGCAGATTCCTGAATCATGGAAGGAAGCTACCTTGGTGCTGATATTGAAGCCGGTGAAGGATCCTAAGAAGGTTGATTCATACAGGCTGATTTCATTGTTAAATACCGACTATAAGGTGTTTACTAGCATTCTCGCAAGTAGGATGCCTTCTCTACCTTCCCAATTAATTCACCCAGACCAGAGAGATTTTGTTCCCAGACAACAGATCCATGAGCTCAAACAACTCCGTATCAGAACAATTGATATTCCTCTTACTTTTACTGCACCTTTGGCTGTATTGACACTGGATGCAGCCAAAGGCTTTGACTGAGTTTTTTGGAAGTACTTGAGAGAGGTTCTGAGAGTGCTGCAGCTCAGCCCGAATTGTATTTCCACTTTGCAAAGGCTTTATGAACTTCCATCAGATCACATTCTGTTGGATGGGGAACTGATTAGGAGTTTTGATATTCACTGAGTTACTAGGCAAGGTTGTCCCCTTTCACCTCTTCTTTTTTATATGTAACTGTTTTCCCAAACACTGAGGGATGTTCTGCAAGTAATTCACTTGTAGCAGAGGGTTTCAGCGCTAAGATCTCTTTGTGTGCCAATGAGCTTGTTGTTTTCATGGAAGACCTTGATGTGATATTTCCTATGGTGGAGGAATTAGCAGAGCAGTTTGGGTCCTTCTCTGGATATTCTGTGAACAAAGGTAAATCAGACGTACTGTAACGGAACATTCCTGGCAGCTGGGGACATGAAGCTAGAATTTAAATATCTGGGCACATCCATGATGCAACACCTAGAGGCATTCCTGGCTTACATTTTGAAGAGGGTTGCTAGAGATGTTGATAAGCCACTAATTAGATGGAAGGATCTCCCACTAACCATATATAGGTGGGTCAATTTGATTAAAATGAGCATTCTCCACAAGCTGACGTACCTTTTTAATTGTATTCTGCTCCCTTTTCCCAAATAACAAATTGCTAAGATCCATATCTTTTATATGGCTCTCTGGTAAGACCAGATTTTACAATGTGGGGTTGGCTGCTAACTACTATGATAAGCCTGCATAGTTATTTTGATAGCTTAAGCCAGCTGCAAAGCAAATGCACACATTTATTTTCCCCTACAAGTGAAGTTTTTTACAAATTAATTTAACAAATTATGATTTCCTTTGTTCATTCATTCAGAATGTTTATTTTGAGGTAATTACCCCATAAAACATGTACAAATGTAAAATAACAATAAATAACCATACAAATCGAGGTGTACAATGCAAAATAATCACTTAAAATGAATAAAACATAAATTAATTAGGCATTCAAATCAAATGTTGAAGAAGTAAAAATTATATACAGATCGAAGAAATAATATATTTATCTGTTAAATATCAGAATCATATAAAATTCATAATTATAGCATAAAGCCTAATAAGTACCTATTTACTGGTCCATGAAATTGCTAAAAAATTACAGTAGGATTTTTATTTCATAAGGAATACCCTACACGCTTCCTCACTAGGCAAATGGCATAAAGATATTGGCTTACAAAGTATACAATAACCAACTTAGTATTTGTCTGGAGTATACTAAAAGCTGTTTCGTATTACCTAATGCCAAGGTTTAAGCATAGGTTCTTTGTGCACATTTTTACAATGGTCAAAAGAATAGCAAATGTTCAATCATACGTTCTACAGAGTCCCAACAAGGAGGACAGAAATTCTGTGGATCTTGCTTGGATTTTCATTTGCTAGAAAATTTGCCTACATGCAAGATTCCTATTAAAAATTTAATATATAAGGTACAAACATGATAGGGTCTTATAACATCCATGCAGGTTTCGATTGCCAGTTTCAATTTAAAGGATAGGAACCCTGGAGTAAGGCTTCCAAATTCAGCATTTCTACAGTAAATCTTAATTATTGGTGGTAAAAAAGCTGATTTAGCAACTACACTCGTTCCGCACCTCATTGAAGAAGCTTTTCTCCATATTTTTTTCAATGCCTAGACTCAGTGTGATAGATTATATGTGGTGGAACCAAGATTGGAATTCGAGTTATCCAGGTTTAAAACCTCAATTAGGTCCTTCTGATAAAAATCTAATTCTTGGGGTATCCATAGCCTAACGTTGGTTAGGCACTGCCTTTATGATTTTCCAAGAATCTCTTTCTCATTACGTGCAAAAGGCACCCTAATTATCTTATACAGAGACATCTGTGGTATTAGGGAATAGCTTCCTCAGCTATTCCTTAGCTATTGGACATTGTATGTTGTTGAAGCTTGAAACTTTAAAAGGAACTTCCAGATTAGTGTTTCTATCTATGAACAGTTAAATTCCACTTTAAAAAATGACTTACCAAAACAGGTTCGTAATAGCAGCAAACAAGAGACTGCCCCTCACAACACACTTAGGAAATAGTGGTCTCACAGAAGAGGGAGGACAGGTTACAATTGTCGTTAAGGCTCATGCTGCATACAGAACAGACATTTTTTACTCTCAGGTCACCTTTCGAGCAGCAGATGAGAAAACACATGCGTTTCATAATTACACTCCAGCAAATGCACCAGAACAATACAAAACATACCCATATTTAGAAATACCACTATTTTATCAAGGCTAAGAGCAGCAAAATTGTCTTGATGGAGCCCTACCACACGTTCCACAGAATGTTAGACTAGGTCCTTTAACTAATGATGGTTCTACATGGCCAGAATTAGCTACCTATACACTGCACCCTAATATAGGCACAATGGTTGTAGCAGAAGTACAATGCCTGTATATTAATTTAGTAGAAATATATAGACAATTAATAAAATATGTAATGCAGACTTTGAACACTGCCCCAGGACGTGCCGCTCCAGCACAACCACATGTGGCCTCTGAAGGCATTAATCCTGCCACTGTGCATTCAATTATGGGTAAAGTACTCACCAAACATGAAGAGACTCCATTTTGGTTAGCACAAAACATTATTGCTTTGGAAGAAGTATTTCCCCACATGGGACCCCAAGATAAACACAGAATTCTCACAATGTGCTTGTTGTTTGGCATGGTTCCCTCAGCAGACAACTGTGCCATTTGGGGTGCAGTGTTTGCTGCACTCTACACTATCACATACGGTACACTGACACTTGTGAATCTTCCAGAAGTGTTAAAACAAATTCAGGATGAATATGAGGCTGGCCCAGCCTTAGATCTGAGGATGCAATTAATGGGCAACTTTGTCACAGTATCCTCGATAATATTAAGTAATCTTGAAGGGGAAGAAGTAGCATTGGCAGTACACCAGTGGCTCCGGGATGTTCCTGTACATTATCAAGAATGTAAGCTGCCAAAGATTATCGCTGAGACTTATAACAGTATAGGTTGGAATAGTCTGGGAGCCAGACCAGGTAAACTGCAAGTACAAGGTAAATCCAATAAGGATTCTACCAATCAGCAGCTGTGGGTTCTAAAAAATGCTGGGACAAAGAAAAACAAAATAAAGATAATGTAAAACTAAGAGGAGACTCTCCACATTCAGAGACTTCTGAGAAAAGCTATCATTTGCTAAGTAGGATAGTTTGAAAACTCCTGATAAATACCAATATATTGATATTCCCCAATCTCGTTCCTTTCAGGCCTCACCAGATAAATGTAGTGAGTGAGGCGGGTGTTCCAAACAATGAAACGAGTATGTGAAACCAAGAAAAGATTTGCAACTCTCATCTGAACCTTCCATAAAAAAGGAAAAGAAAGCTCCCAAACAGAAACCACATTTTAAAAAGAAAAAAGTGGCATCAATTTTGGCTAGAAGTGCCACACATAATGGGCACTTTACTGAAGAACATGATGTGGGCACTGACTCTGCTAGACAGCTGGGCAGCGGTCATAATAGTTTGCCGGAATCTTCAAGAGCTTCTAGATGTGACAGCAATTAACGACTTTTTAGAAGTTGAAACTACGGACGTGTGAGTCTCTCTCCCAGATAGAGTTTACAAAGTGAAAATACAAATCGAGAAAGACATAGAGCACATGATTAGAGTTATATTCTGGGAAAAACTAAGGTGATGTATTAACATCCTATTAACATAGAAAGATTGGCCACCAAAATGTGTCCATAAATTCTCACTAAGGGAAGATATCATTATGCAGTCTATCTCGGTCCTTGTTGCTGAAGATTTAAGACAGGCTGATGCAGTAGATTGGGCATTGGCACAAACCCCAGAGTTGTATCGCAACCATGTAGGTTGGGTCAAACACTCCCCCTACCATTCAATACCTATCAACACCACTACCACAACCACAGTACCCTGTTAAAGATGAAGCTAAAGCAGCAGTGAAATACTCACACAAGCACCAGGGTGTAATCAAACCCTACATGTCACCATTGAACAATCCTTTGTTCCCCGTAGCTAAGCCGGACCATTCATACAGAATGGTCTTAGATTATGGACATTAAACAGTCACACACGCATATTTGCTATACAAAATCCATACAGCATAGCACTGATCGACAATTTACTGGGTAAAAAATATAAAACAGCCTTGGGTATTTCCAAAGTTTTTTTCTGCCAAAAATAGCACCTGAAAACAGGGATCTGACCGCTTTCAGTGCGCTAGTGCATAAGGCTGGCAAAGAAAATTTTACCGACTACTATGCCCCCACCACATCTTCAATCAAGCCGGCGCCACCATCACACTTGAACTATGCATACTATGCAGTACTATTAACTGCTCCATCGAGACCGTCCACGTTCCCTCATGTCTGGAAACACACAGAGATAAAACCCCTACTGAAGAAACCCTCCACAGGGCCCAACTGAGCTGGAAAACAACAGACTAATCTCTCTGCTCACTATTTCAGCCAAGGTAATTGAAAGATCAACACACAGCTCACCTAGTTCATTGGGACCAACCACATCCACGACCCCTCTCAATCCGGATTCAGGAGCAACCACAGCCCAAAACCGCACTCCGAACAGCCATGGATGACATTTGCACCCTACTGGACCTCGGTGAAACAGCTGCCCTCATCCTCCTCGACCTCTTCATTGCCTTCAACACCATCTCCCACACCACCTTGCACACCAGACTACATGACACCAGCATCCAAGGTAAAGCTCTGGAGTGGATCCATTCCTTCCTCAACTGCCACACCCAGAGAGTCAAGTTCCCACCTTCCACCTCAATGCCGATGGAAACCAGCTGCAGAATTCCTCAGGGCTCCAACCTGAGCTCCACCCTCTTCAATGTCTACATGACCCCGTTCGCCAAGATCGTCAGACACCACGGGCTCAACATCATTTCATAGGCCGATTACACACAGCTTATTCTCTATCTGAATATCGACGAACCATCGACAGTCAAAAGAAACTTTCACAATGGAATGAAGGCAGTTGCTGACTGGATGAGAGACAGCTGCCTCAAGCTCAACTTGGACACAATGCAGATCCTCATCCTGGGCCCCACCCCAGTCACCTGGGACGCCTCCTGGTGGCCCAGTGCCATCGGAACTGCCCCATCTCCTACCAACCATGCACGCAACCTTGCCATCATTCTTGACTTCTGACTGTCTATGGCCCACCAAGTCAATGCTGTTTCATGCTCATGCTTCCACACTCTCCATCTGCTCTGGAAGATCTTCAAGTGGCTCCCCATCGACGGAGAGGAACAGTGACCCAGGCACTCGTCAGCAGTAAACTTGATTATGGCAACACACTCCATGCCAGAATCAACAAGAAACTCCAAACAAGACTCCAGAGAATACATTAGGCAGTGGCCACACTGATCCTGGATATCCCCCGCCACATCTTTGCCTACCTGAGAGACCTTCACTTGCTTCCTGTCAACATACGCATCACTTTCAAACTCCTGACACACATGTACAAGGCCCTTCACAACATCGTATCTGCCTACCTTAACCACCTCATCTCCTTATACACACCCTCCAGGCAACTCTGCTGTGCTCAACTGGCCCTCGCCACCATTCCCAGGATCCAGAAGAACATGGCTGGAGGAAGATCCTTCTCCTACCTTGCCGCAAAAACCTGGAACACAATGCTTCTCCACCTCAGGCACTCCCCGTCGCTGGCTCAGTTCAGGAGGGACCTCAAGACCTGTCTCTTTTTGACTGACCTATGTCCCCCTTCTAGTGCCTTGAGAACCACCAGGTAATAGGTCATGCTCCATAAATAGTTGATTGATTGATTGATTACCACACATCTAGGACGAGTGGACCGCATTGTGGTGGGTTCCGCTGAAATAAGCTACAAATTTAATTTCAAGAAAACAAAAGTTACCTTTCTAAGTGTCCTATTTTTTGAGATTCAAGTTATCAGATGAAGCAAAGAGCCTGGTGCCCCACTGTCTAGAAAAGTGTGCACTATTGCAGTCACTGAATACTATCAAAAAGCTACAATCATTGTTGGGCTTTTTAAATTTTTGAAGAACATACATCTCAGAATATGCACAATGCATAAAACCACTTTATGACTGGATACGTTCAGAATTTTCAAGTAAATTTTGGATGGTTAAACACACACACATTTTCAGAGCATTACAGCAGGTTATGCGTAAAGCAAAATATCTACATACACAAGATAACAAAACAAGCTTGGTCATCAGAGTAGTTGCTGGGGCCATTGGGTTGACCTGTGAAACATTCAATGAAGGTGATACCATCTCCATAGCATACAAATCACATTTTGATTCAACAGCTGAACAACACTTTGCTCCCACTGATAAAATTCTGACAGTTGTTTAGATGGTTGTCATAAAAGAGAGACTTCTGGTCCAGGGGAAACGTATTGTTGTCATGACCCCAATACCAGCCTTAGAGGCTGTGACAAAAGCTAGCATTCCAAACGCAAAAGCATTACATCTATGTTGGATCCAATGGGCCACCTCTCTGACTGCCACTGATGTTGATTATGTTTTTGATCCAAAACTTCAGACCCAAGAGCTCCTTCAGTATGAACTTGAATACCAAAAATCTACAAACATGTTGCCTCTTGATCAATGTCAAATGAATATTTACACTGATGGTTCAGCACAATCAGCGGTAGGCTCAAAACAGCAATTCTCTGCCACTTGCACCGCTGTGAGGGGGATTCATGAGGGAGACAAGTTCCACCCCAAAAATACATACATGCAGACCGTAGGGGACTGCACTGCATAATTGACAGAGCTCAAGGCTCCATTATTGGCACTGAAACATTCGGACCCTGAACTTCTAACACTTATTGTGTGTGATTCATATTATTGTATCCAGTACTCTAATGAATACCTGCATTACTGGCACCAGCATGGGTTCAGAGATTCAAAAGGGAACACCATGAAACACAGACTTCTGTAGGGAAAGGTAGCCAAACTTAAGGAGACACTACCAAATACCCCTGTAGTACATATAACGGGCCATCAACGTGTAGGAATACATGTTGCAGGAACACATTGATTGATGAAGCAGCCAAGTCTGTTGCTGTGGTTACTCATTCTAGTACAAGGTTGGATGAGGAAACACTCGCTGCTATGAAAGCCTTGGCTGACAGCACGCCCTTGCCAGGAGCTCAAAATGTTGCATTGGCAACGATACCAGGGGTGGGCGATTGTGTGATCCCCAACCAAGTTCAAAGATTAGATCTAATAAAAGCAGCACATGAAGGGGTTGCTTCTGCCCATGCAGGTATGGTGGCTACAATTTCATTATTACAATAACACTATGGGTGGCCAGGTCTGTACAAACAGACCAGACATTATGTCCTGTGATGTTACATCTGCCAACACAATGAGAGGGTCCACTGTGAAACACCCACTGCAGACACCCCTATTATTTTCCAACAAACCACTGCAATGTATGCACCTGGACCATTGTTGTCCCCGAACACCTGAATGTGTATGCAAATATATTTGAGTCGCTGTTGATTCTTGCTCCAAATTTCTGTGTATGGCCACAGCAATCAGCTGACGCTCAAACCGTTATTAAAGATTTGCAAGTCTTCATCTGAACATATACAGTTGTGGCATTCCATTCGCACAAGGGCCCTGCTTTTGCCTCAAGGGCATTCAGGGATACCATGGTGGCAATGGGTGCCCAACACCATTTCTTGTCTCCCTATCATCCCACGGGAAATGCAGTGGTGGAGCAGAAAAACTGAGACTTGAAGCAATCCTTAACAGCAAGGGTACTAAATATGGGTCATAGTTGACTACCCCTCCTACATGGAGTCCAGAGAGCACTAAACACTCTGCCCAGAAGGTCCTTTGGAGGGTGCACCCCAATTGAGGTTCTGTTCGGCATACCTATGTATGTCCCTGATCTTGATGACCCTGGCACAGTGGCGGCAAACACACCTTTTGACATAAATGAATGTGTCACTGACTTGCAGGAATTACAACAGTACAGTGATGAAAGCTCATCTGCATGTGCTGCCACCTTGGGAATGGGGGATTAACCAAAAACTTCCACCAACTGGATTTCAAAAGGTTGGGGATCTAGTGCATGAAAAGATTGCTGTAAAAAAGGAATTTGGCCCTCCATAGCGAGCACCGGTTCCAGTCCTGGGAATTCATGGTACCTGAATTGTCATTCTACCACCGCTACCTGGTTCCAAAGAAAACTGCTTTGTTTCAAATGGCAATATCAAGTTACACCATGTGGCCAGTCCTACACATTAGACCACAAGGACTCCTGGGCAGTTCCCAAACCCCTCTCACTACCAGTCCGGATGTGCCTCTTCAAAACTTAACCAACAGTGATGAGACTTCCTTGATCTTGGAGAGGGTAGAAAATGCATTTTCATTTGAACCTGTTACTGCTTCTGCTATAAAAAAATTCCAATGTTCTGAGCTGTTACTCAAATTAAACACAAACGGATGGAATTGTTTACTACAAACCACCAAGGGATGCATCTGCCAGTTCTTCTTCTGCCACTCTGGCTCCAGCGTTTGCATAAACTGCTTCTGGATATTTTGCTGACATCTATGATTCTTTTTCAAATTGTTAAGCATTTTCAACTGCATCTGTATCAAGAGCACGTGAACTATTCAATTGGCTTAAAACTAACTATCTGATTCACCCATGGAGTTATCTACGGGTCCTGTTCACTATGCTTGCCTTCCTTCTTTAGAATGGGTTTTCATTGTTTTCTTCCTGCTGATACATGGGCACTTTCTTCCTGGACGCTCTGTTGTTGAACTGCTGGATGAGGTTTTGAAACCATACCCATCCTCACATAAGGTCCGAAGAGATGTGTCCCTAGTGAACATTTCAGTTTTTCTGAATCCTGATGGGATTGTTTGGTATAAAGTTATTTTTGATATATTCGGGCCATCAGAAATGATCCAAATTCCATATGTATTCAAACTCTCTATGAATGATATAACACCTGGGGTGGTCTCTGATGATTGGGGTGTGAAAACAGTTGATTCTATGCTTTCTGAGCTTGAATTTTATACTGGATTTGAAAGTGAAGATGTTTACCAAACAACAGCAAATTATGAGGGAATGTTCTGTTACCATCATTTGGGATATCACTTTCTACATAAAACCAGCACCCCGAGAACTGTTTACACTTACACACAATGGGAACACTGTCCAACTCCTCCATTAGGGATTTCTATATATGTTGAAAAGTTATTATATTTTACTTGGCATGATGTTAAGAATGCTGAGTCGTATTATTTTAAACTGCCTCCTATGGTATTAAAGAATGCCCTGTTAAAAGGCTCCTAGTTAATCTATTCTGATTCCTTTGTTTCCCAATTGGCTATTGAAGGCTATAAATATTGGTTGAAGTCGATTAATTTAAAGAGTATGTGGGTGCCTAGAAATTGGCAGCTACAGGGATGGGAAGCTTTGTTTAGAACATGTCTTAATCTGTTGCAAATTATATTTTTTAATTAAACTGTCCAATAAATAAGTTGTTTTGGTTTCGCAAAGATTAAGCAATTGAATGCACCCAGTAATCTGTCACCAGCTAAATTTGACAAAGGGCAAAAGATTTTAAATATCACTGAAGAACAGCCCAATGGGTGGGTCCAAAATAGAACATTTAATTCAACAGTTTCAGGTCCAAATGGGTGGTCATTGTGGCCAGTGGACATAAATGGTTTTCATATGTGCTTTGTAAACTCCACAGGGGGTTTTATAGCAAGTAGACCTGACCCTTGTTGCACCTCACAACAACACTCCAGTATCATCACCACATACAGCATGGGCAAACTATGTTAACAATGGTTGAAATCTTCCACACTAGCAGCCAATAAAGAACACCTTTGTTTCCTGTCAGAAAACGCAGACTTTCAAGATTTCTTGTTAGGTTCTAGAAAACCACACACGAAGCACTTCTTAGCTGCAATATATAACGAGATTTGGAAAATTTCACAAAAAGAAGCCACTGCTCGGTTGAGGCAAATAGATCAGGAAAATGTTCAGAAGGCTCTAGCCGTTGTAGATAATGGTATGAACACTTTGCCCAGCTGCATTTACACCCTAAACAATATTGTTTCATCTGCAATTGACATAATATAAAAAGATATGTCATTTTTACACCATGGACAAAGTCAGTTTAGGTCCATTATGCCGTTAGGTTGGATGTTAGAAAGGCTGAAAAGTGGTCACACACCAGGGCAACTTGTTAGCTCCAGGGACCTGTTTTCTGCATTTAACATGATGCAAAAGCAACAAATAATAGCTAAGAAAGAAGCAACTTACCTATGTTAAACACTGAAAAGTTAGAAAAGTTGCTTTTCACTGTGGCGGAAATACCATTTGCAGTTTGAACGTAATGGTCTTAAAGCAGCAATATCACCTAAACGCTTTAACCCTATTAAAAAAAAAATAGAACTGTAGGTGTACTTTAAGGTAGGCTAAACATGGATCTTATAAAGGTATTCTCACTTACTGTCAGTTCTTTTAAATATCATGCTCCCAGATTTCCACCCTGCACAAGGCAGCACTCTGAACTTTGGCACGATAAATCTCATTAGCTGGAAATATTAATCTAGGAGCAGTTATTTACTTTTAAGTAACCCAGAGATTCCACATACCAAATCAGTACCACTCTTAAATAGTTGTGAAGATCATCAAGAAGAGTTATCTACCCTGATGCCAAGAAAATCAAAGCTGTCGACCCCAAGCAAAAGTGAGCCCTTAATTTGTTTTATTGATTGTTGGTGGTTTGAGGCACACATTCAATAGCCAGTGAAGACATCAGTACTTGGCATTTTCCTCACATAGAACAACTTGAATTCTCATATTTGTAAATATCTGATGTGCTTTTTCAGGTGACCATAAGAGCATTATAATCTTGCCCTCGCATTTTCACTAATTCTCTTCTGTTTTATTAGTTTCTTCATTGTACTTTAAGGCATTTCCCCCTATTTTTCTAACAGTTTCTAATAACAATACCTGTTAAGATTGGAGACTTCAATACGAAGGTCAAATGTGGCAATCCATCATGCACATTAGTGGTCTATTCTTGGATTTAAAAAAATATATATAGTTGTATATAACATGTGCATAAGAAACTGTATCTTATCATGTGACTATCTACGATGACATCGAGAGCTCTGTGAATGCATTAAGCTACAAAGGCAAAGGGGCATATTTAAGAGCCCCTAGTGTCATCTTAGCACTGCTGTGGCATCATTTTTTACGCCTAGGCAGCGCTAAAGTGGCATTTTCCCCACACCATATTTACAAAGTGGCGCAATGAATGCATTGTAAAGCCTTGCGCCACATTATGCCTGTGCCAGGCACAATCTATGCAAAGGAGTCATTCCCTCGTAAGGGGGGCTGTACAAATGGCGCAAGGAAATCAAAGAGATTTCCTTGCGCCATTTTTTGGGTACTTGGCATTAAAAGGGGGCATACCATTATTTATAATTGGCCCCCTATGTACTCTGCAGGTGTAGCACCAAAATGTCATCACTACTCCTGCAGAGTACATCAATAGTGTAAAATAATGACGCTATTGCCCCCTTCCCTGCGCCATGGTGCACTATATTTTTAATACAGTACATACATGGTGACGATAGGAGGGCCCTAAGGGGAGCAAGGAAAGTGGTGCTGAACTGGGTGCAGCGCCACTTTCCTTAAATCTGCCCCTAAGTATTTTCGAGCATAACAATAATTAAAATCGCATTTTAGGCACATTTTGTGATTATAATTATTATTATAAATGATATGTCAGTGGTTTTATGCTCTAAATTTACCCAAATTTAACTTAGGCAATGAAAACAGCAGATCCCTCAATAACATGATGCCAGCGGTGACCTTTGACCATCACCGATGACACCTGCTTATCTCTATTGCGTTACAATCACGGTTTACAAATACATATTCCTTGTCTTGTATTCTTATATCTCGAAATGATTTGACATAAATGCTTAAGAAAATTAATGTACCTTTCTTGGTGCTTTCTCCCTCTGTTCTTTTTTTCTGTGGCCATTCAAGACTCCCAATCTGAAAGGGTGTAGCACTGCCACATTATCGCCTGAATCCACTCATTAAAACATTAACAGCTGTACAAAGCTGAATAGCAGATGGAGGAGAAAACTGATATCAGCTTTTCCACTCTTTTTCCTTAATGACATAGTTAGGGCTTCTGATAGTTAGACGCCACATTCTATCCCTCTGTCACTGATAATTAGCCTGTTACAGAAGGAGTTCAACCCGCATGCAAATCAGCCCTTGTCCTGCTTCAGTGCAAACTGTCCAGCCCGAACTGCTAGGCCACGTCCCTAGCACCACGACAGTTTCACCCTTGTTGTGCTACATTAGAGGCACCACTTAAGTCCCCAGAGCAGAGCCTGGCCTGTTGAACTGAGGCAAGCGCAGTCTTCCGTTACAAGGTCAATCGTCTTGGTTGCTGTTTGAGCAAAGAGTTGCAGTTTGGGTGTCAGGTAGCCCGGTTGTGACTACCTGTTATTTACTTATGAGTTTTCCGTACACGAGCACATGAGAGACCCAGCTGAGGAAGACTCTAATTTTACTAGTATTAAGTACAGCAGCTCCTGCTATCTGGATCATTCTGCCAGTCGGATTCCGAAGTAGCACAGTGCCCGAAATGCAGGGGTAAGCAAGCACTCAGTTCAAGGAACTCTGCCATTAGCGCAGAGCCTTTCATGGTATCCAGCCAACGTGGACGAGCTCGAGACTTTCCTAGTATGTTAGAGCTCTTTACTCCATCTAGCTGTTTCATGTTTCCAGCACACTTGGCTTCAAAACCGGGCATTTTCAGTCCCTATCCCACCAGTGGCTTAACGAACCTTGCCCCCCACCAGTGCTTTAAATGGGCCGGTACTTACCGGCACTTTTTCATTTTCTCCCACTGAGTACCGGCACTTTTCCTCGAGCAAGGTGAGTACCGGTACTCATGAGGCACTGGAATTGACACGTCACCCTTCGTTCAGCAATCATCTGGTAGCTCGGCAGCACCCAGTGATCTGCATGTGCTGCGCGGGAAGTCATCAGAGCAGGGGTGTGGCTGCAGGGAGGTTAGTGTATCCTTTGATCTTACACAGCTGACACAGAGAGGTGGCTGTGAAACCTAATGGACGAGGGCCTGTGAGGCATTGTTCACGGTAATACAGTGCTGCGATGACTCTTCTTTAGCAGAAATCGCCATATCCAAACTGCTGCATTTGACTTTGTAACACGTTTTCGTCAGCACGTGTCACAAGACAAGATGTTGAGCACTATGCAAAAATCCAATACTTGATATGGTGGATCTACAAAACAAAAGCAAGCATTTTTTCCCAGTTTAAAACACTTTTGCCTGGTCTCCCTGCACTACGGGAGCTGCAGGGGATCGCACTATGCCACTGTACTTCACACAGTCGAATCGGTTGGCAGCAGCTATTGTCTCTTAGCTTAATCCGTCACCTTCCACAGGGTCAGGAAGGCGGGTTGGGAGCACACTGCCTCACATCCCAGTCGAGTTCGCCCCTTTGCATCCTGGTAAATGCAGTTCAAATTTCACGCTTACTTGAAAGTGTCCGAAGTTTTTCACTAAAGTTAGTGCAGTCATTGCTGTTCATCTCTATACACGTGTTTCGGGGTAGTTGCCCCTCATCAGTAGAGAGTAGAAGGCATCAAAAAATATCTGGGGTTGCTGGAAATGCTGCCAAAATTGTCTCAGGTCTAGTACCACTCACAGGCTCACAGGTGCGTCTCCAGAGCTCGTCAGCTCGATGGCTCAAGGGAGCCTTTTAACAGGAAGGCGGGTTGGGAGCACACTGCCTCACATCCCAGTCGAGTTCGCCCCTTTGCATCCTGGTAAATGCAGTTCAAATTTCACGCTTACTTGAAAGTGTCCGAAGTTTTTCTAGTCGAGTTCGCCCCTTTGCATCGTGGTAAATGCAGTTCAAATTTCACGCTTACTTGAAAGTGTCCGAAGGGTCATTGTGCTTTACTTTAGAGTTGTGTTGGTAATTTTCGGGTATGCAAATGTTTTTCTCTTTCCTCTCTTCCTTTTATCGTTTGATGTCATACCATTAAGATGTCTCAGGGTAAATCTCTCAAATACACTACCCACTCATTTGCTACTTTTATGAAAATCCACCTTCTCTAATTGAGTGTCTTTATGTTAAAGTCCATTTTCTGTCCAGATCTGAAATATATAATTTCTCCTTGCTTTTCAGGATGAACCAACAACAGGAATGGACCCCAAAGCCCGTCGCTTTTTATGGGATTGCATACTGAGCATAATCAGAGAGGGTCGGTCTGTCATTTTGACTTCTCACAGGTACTTTATAGATTATTAATGTTCCTTTTGCCAAGCCTTGTATTTGAGAAAGTCGCAATTAAGAGCATGCATTAGTGTAAACAAAGGTAGCCCTGATTCATCTCGAAATGAGCAAGAGTAAAAATGTAAGCCAAGCTAAACCAAACACATATGCACAAGAAACTCAGAGAGAGGTCACTATATTTTCTAAGACTAGCTACTTTGCAAGCATTTTTGAGGGTGTAGGTGCTTCATACTCTACATGTTCCAATCGTGACAACCCGTCATAAATACACTCAAGAGACATTCTTCCTCAGTTGTGGTAACTGACAGCATGGCTTTATCACCCTCGACTTTATTGACTGTTCTTTAAGGCTTTACCATATTTTTGATACACATTCCATGGTTGAACGACCACCGATCCAATGGAATCTACACTGCAAATCTACAGATTACCATCCAAGGATACTCTAAGGGCAGTTACTAGCACTTTACATAATTCCAACAATCATATTCAAATAAAAAATAAAAAACACTGGATATTTAGTAGATCACATCCATTTTCCATTCTCTGTTTACAAAACAACAAATTCAAGGGCTGGTGGGCAGTCCTGGTTGGGCAATGGTTTAATTTACTGAAGTACAGTACTCAAATACACGATACATTGGGAAGGAACAAAAGTTAGATGGCGACAGCCAATAATGTATTGATTTGCTTGCTTGTTTTCTAAAGTTTTGTAAAGCTTTCTTACGCCAATTAAGCCTTTATGGGGCTATACTGAACCACACACAACCTTTCAGAGAAACCACTGGGACCCTATCTGACCACCAGCATAAGCAAACTACTGAAATGCTAGATATTCAGAAGTTGCAACTTCGTTTTTGAACATTAATATTGACAGCTAGCTATTCAGTGAATCAGGATCATTTGTTTGTGTTTGCGCCTTGGTGAAACTTACGTATTGCAGAGAGAATTATGAATCAGGCCAAGTGTCAATGATCATGTCCCCAGCTGCCTACAGAAGATCAGGTGGTTCTGGTGCTTTAGTAGGGAGAATGGAATAGGCTTCACATGGTGACCATCTGGACCACAAAGATATGGCTTAACATCATGGATTTCTAGGATTCATTTTCTTTTTTGCATGCCTTTGTCTGCTTCTATAGAGTAAAGGTAGGTGCAAAATTATGAGACTGATGGATAATAAGAAGTATGATTGGGATTCGGATTAAATAAAGCTCCAACATTAGTTTTAACACCTACTACGTGTCCAAAATGTTTGCCACAGAAGGAGGATAAAATGACTGTAGGAAAATTCCAATAACATCCCTTCAGTACTGTTTCTAACCAAACTGTTTCGTTCACCACATAATGATGTGAAGTGGCCACAAAGGGACATGCCAGAGCTCTGTATAAGCGTGCCCACCCAAATGGATAAATAATTATATAAACATGATACAAATATCTGTGAACGGCTCTCTGAGCAATCATCTCTATTCTGTCAGACATAGGTGCAGACCTAACCCCAGATTCAGTATTATCATACTATAGTGTAAGCATATTACCAAGTACACAACCTCTCAATGACCTCATTAACCCTCCCTGGATAGAATGCCTTGCTAGGCAACTGATGAAACTGTTCAAAAGTTGTTATAACCAGAAGAGAGGTCTAAGTATAGATGTAAGTGTTTATAGAATATATATATAACAGGTTTCACAGGTCATTTGCCACATATCCTGTATCTTAAAATAGGAAAACCTATGTCAACACAGGTGCGATAAGGTACGTGGCATGGTGATGACTCTGTGACCATGGATACCCTACAGGTCACTCCAAGCAAAGGGACTGTTGTCATTCAAGACATCCATTATCTGTTGCCCATCACTTCTCACACACAATGACCTTCCACAATGTCATGCAGATAGTTCAAGGGCACTGTTGAAGGATATGGAGAAAGTCAATACAGCATGATGGGTGACACTGTCAGATGCAAATCAAGCGTCACCAAAATCATATGAGTATCCAAATAAAAACATGGATATAATTTAAACACCAAACTGTGTCGGGGAGTAATTAAGGGTTCAATTTTGTTTTTAAAAAAACATGCAAACTGAGCTCACAATATGCAAATGGCATTAGATGCGTGCTGCAGGGATAATAAACCACCAGGCGTGTTCACTTTGTGAGCGGCATCCCGGGAGAGAAGCTACTGAGTGGATATTAACCCCTTCGCTGCCAGGCCTTTTCCCCTCCTGTGCCGAGCCTTTTTTTTGGCTATTTGGGACAGTTTGCGCTTAGGCCCTCATAAATTTTTGTCCACATAAGCTATCCATGCCAAATTTGTATCCTTTTTTTCCCAACATCCAAGGGATTCTAGGGCTACCCAGAGTTTGTGGGTTCCCCTGGAGGAGAACAAGAAATTAGCCAAAATACAGCAGAAATGTAGTTTTTTTCCCAAAAATGAAGAAAAGGGCTGCAGAAGAAGGCTTGTGGTTTTACCCTGAAAATGGCATCAACAAAGGGTTTGCCATGCTAAAATCACCATCTTCCCAGCTTTCAGAAACAGGCAGACGTGAATCAGAAAACCTAACTTTTCACCACAATTTTGGCATTTTACTGAGACATACCCCATTTTACTACTTTTTGTGTTTTCAGCCTCCTTCCGGTTAGTGACAGAAATAGGTGTGAAACCAAGGCTGAATCCTGGAAAGCTAAACACTTTTGAAAAATAAAAATAAATCTGAATTCCGCAAGGGGTCATTTGTGTAGATCCTACAAGGTCTTCCTACGGAAAATAACAGTTGAATTAAAAAAATATTGAAATTGAGGAGAAAAAAACAGCCATTTTTCTCCACGTTTTACTCTGTAACTTTTTCCTGTGATGTCCGATTTATTAAAGCAATATACCGTTACATCTGCTGGACTCTTCTGATTGCTTGGATATATAGGGTTTGTAGGTTCATCAAGAACCCTAGGTACCCAGAGCCAATAAAGGAGATGCACCTTGCAATGGGTTTTCATTTTATACCAGCTACACAGCAATTCATTTGCGGAAATATAAAAAGTGAAAAAAAAGGTATCAAGAAAACCTTTGTATTTCCAAAATGGGCTTAAGATAAGGTGTTGAGAAACAGTGGTTATTTGCACATCTCTAAATTCGGGGGTCCCCATACTGACATGTGAATTACAAAGCATTTCTCAAATAGATGTCTTTTTTATACACTGTCTTACATTTGGAAGGAAAAAGTGTGGAGAAAGACAAGGGACAATAACACTTGTTTTGCTATTCTGTGTTCTCCTAAGTCTACAAATAAATTGGTACCTCACTTGTGTGGGTAGGCCTAATACTCACATCAGGAAACGCAACATGGACACATCACATTTTTACATTGAAATCTGACATGTTTTTTGCAAAGTTCCTAGCTGTAGATTTTGGTCTCTAGCTCAGCCGGCACCTGGGAAACCTACCACATGTGTGCATTTTTGAAAACTAGACACCTAGGGGAATCCAAGACGGGGTGACTTGTGTGGCTCTCACCAGGTTCCTTTACCCAGAATCCTTTGCAAACCTCAATATTTTGTCAAAAAACACTTTTTCCTCAAATTCCGGTGACAGAAATTTCTGGAATCTGAGGGGATCCACCAATTTCCTTCCACCCAGCGTTCCCCCACATCTCCCGATAAAAATGGTACCTCACTTGTGTGGGTGGGCCTAGCGCCCGCAACAAGAAATGCCTCAAAACCCAACGTGGACACATCACATTTTCCCAAAGAAAACAGACCTGTTTTTTGCAAAGTGCCTAGCTGTGGATTTTGGCCTCTTGATCAGCCGGCACCTAGGGAAACCTACCAAACCTGCACATTTTTTAAAACTAGACACCTAGGGGAATCCAAGATGGGGTGACTTGTGGGGCTGTCACCAGGTTCTGTAACCCAGAATCCTTTGCAAACCTCAAAATATGGCAAAAAAAAACACTTTTTCCTCACATTTCGATGACAGAAAGTTCTCGAATCTGAGAGGATCCACACATTTCCTTCTACCCAGAGTTCCCCAATGTCTCCAGATAAAAATGGTACCTCACTTGTGTGGGTAGGCCTAGCGCCAGCAACAACAAATGCCCCAAAACACAACGTGGACACATCACATTTTCCCAACGAAAACAGACCTGTTTTTTGCAAAGTGCCTAGCTGTGGATGTTGTCATCTAGCTCAGCCGGCACCTAGGGAAACCTACAAAACCTGCAAATATTTTTAAACTAGACACCTAGGGGTACCTAAGTTGAGGTGACCTGTGGGGCTCTCACCAGGTTCTGTTACCCAGAATCCTTTGCAAACCTCAAAATGTGGTAAAAAAAACACCTTTTCCTCTAGTTTCGGTGACAGAAAGTTCTGGAATCTGAGAGGAGGCTCAAATTTCCTTCCACCCCGCATTCTCCCAAGCCTCCCGATAAAAATGGTGCCTCACTTGGGTGGGTAGGCCTAGATCACGCAACAGGAAATACCCCAAAACACAACGTGGACACATCATATTTTCCCAAAGAAAACAGAGCTGTTTTTTGCAAAGTGCTTAGCTGTGGATTTTGGCCTCTAGCTCAGCCGGCACCTAGGGAAACCGACCAAACCTGCACATCTTTGAAAACTATACCCCTAGGGGAATCCAAGATGGCTTGACTTGTGGGGCTTTCACCAGGTTCTGTTACCCAGAATCCTTTGCAAACCTCAAAATTTGCCCAAAAAACACTTTTTCCTCAAATTTTGGTGACATAAAGTTCTGGAATCTGAGAGGAGCCACAAATTTCTTTCCACCCAGCATTCCCCAAAGTCTCCCGATAAAAATGGTACCTCACTTGTGTGGGTAGGCCTAGCGCCCTCGACAGGAAATGCCCCAAACCACAACATGGACACATCACATTTTCCCAAGAAAAAAAGAGCTGTTTTTTGCAAAGTGCCTAGCTGTGGATTTTGGCCTCTAGCCCAGCCGGCACCTGGGTAAACCTACAAAACCTGAACATTTTTAAAAACTAGACACCTAGGGGAATCCAAGATGGGGTGACTTGTGGGGCTCTCACCAGGTTCTGTTACCCAGAGTCCTTTGCAAACCTCAAAATTTGGTTAAAAAAAAACACCTTTTCCTCAAATTTCGGTGACAGAAAGTTCTGGAATCTGAGAGGAGCCACAAATTTCCTTCCACGCAGCGTTCCCCCGAGTCTCCTGATAAAAATGGTACCTCACTTGTGTGGGTAGCCCTAGTTCCCGCAACAGGAAATGCCCCAAAACACAACGTGGACACATCACATTTTTCGAAAGAAAACAGAGCTTTTTTTGCAAAGTGCCTAGCTGTGGATTTTGGCCTCTAGCTCAGTCGGCACCTAGGGAAACCTACCAAACCTGCACATTTCTGAAAACTAGACACCTAGGGGAATTCAATATGGGGTGACTTGTGGGGCTCTGACCAGGTTCTATTACCCAGAATCCTTTGCAAACTTCATAATTTGACCACAAAAACACTTTTTCCTCATATTTCGGTGACAGAAAGTTCTGGAATCTCAGAGGAGCCACAAATTTCCTTCCACCCAGCGTTCCCCCTAGTCTCCCGATAAAAATGGTACCTCACTTGTAAGGGTAGGCCCAGTTCCCGCGAAAGGAAATATCCCAAAACACTATCTGGACACAACAAAAATAACAAATACAAAACTACCTGTTTTTGCGGAAGGGGGGGCACCTGCGTTTTTGGTCCTGGGCTCAGCAGCCATCTACGGAAATTTACCAAACCCAGACATTTCTGAAAACTAGACACCTGAGGGAGTCCAGAGAGGTGTGACGTGCGTGGATCACCCAATGTTTTCTTACCCAGAATCCTCAGCAAACCTAAAATTTAGCTAAAAAAGGAAATTTTTCCCACATTTCTGTGTGGGATCAGCGCACCGGGAAGAATTTCTCATCACCCAACGTTCCCCTCAGTCTCCCAGTAAAAATGATAACTTACTGGTGTAGGTGGGCCAAGTGCCTATGACTGGGAAGAGCCAAAAACATGTCGAAATTGAGGGGGAACCGAAGCGGGTCCAAAAGGGCAGTTTGAAAAAAAAAACATTTTTAGGATGGCAAGTGCAGCAGTATTTTTATCGGTATAGATGAGACAATCCTGGGTGGTTGGAATTTTGTGGATTCCTGCAGATTCCAGGAGGTTCCATCACAAAAAAGTGGAAAAAATTTGTGATTTCCAGCAAAGTTGGAAGTTTGCAGGGCATTGTGGGTAAGAAAATGGTGCGCGTGCATGTGAAGCACACCACCCTGGAATCAACCAGATGTTTAGTTTTCAGATGTGTCTAGGCCTTGTGGATTTTTCTACATGGCAGCGTCCCAAAGTCCAAAAAGTGCAGCCCTCACCATTCCAAGTGGAACAATTTTGAGAGTTAGCCAAGCTCTCATGGCCCAAATGTAAAACCAAAACTCAAAATAATCAAATGTCCTCTTGCTTGCCGTGGGATAAGATGTATTAGTGTGCGGGGGGAGAGCTGAAAGACTGTTAGCCCCTTCAGTTGGGGTGGGGGCATAACCAGACATCTGGCAGACTTTCTGCTCCCTCCGGGGTGTGGATCGGGGGTAATTGCCCCACCTGCCCACTGGGGGGCAGAACAACTTTGGCCCAATTTATTTGGGGTGGGGGCATGGCCGTACCCCCACCTTCTTATTTTGAAAAATAAATCTTCCCTGGTCTCTGGTGGGCTTTCTGCCCCCCTTGGGGGCATATGGGCCTTCCAAAAATAGGCTGATCGACCCCAAGGGTGTCATATATGGCCAACAGTAATGTGCCCCCATGGGGAGCGATCCTTGCCCAAGGGGCTGCCCCCCCAAACAAAACCCACACATACACTCACACCAATCCCTGGTGCCTCGGTGGTTTCTGCCCCCCCGGGGCAGATCAGCCTAATAGAAATAGTCCGATCTGCCCCCAAGGGGAGAAGAAATGGCCTTAAATAAATTTGCCCCCCCAGGGGAGCGACCCTTACCTAAGCGGTCGCGCACCTTGTGTGAAATTGGCGGAAAACAAAATCCCCGGTGCCTAGTGGTTTCTGCCCTGAAGTAGGGCAGAAATGGCCCATAATAAAGTTGCCCCCCAGTGGAATGACCCTTGCCTAGGGGTCGCTCCCCTTGCATGAAATTGATGCAAAAAAAATTAAATCCCTGGTGTCTAGTGGTTTCTGCCCCCCTTGGGGGCAGATTGGTCTAACAAAAATAGGTCGATCTGCCCCCAAGGGGGGGCAGAAATGGCCTAAATACAATTTGCCCCCCAGGGGAGCAACCCTTGCCTAAGGGGTCACTCCCCATACATAAAAACATAAAGTAAACAAAAAAAATATCCCTGGTGTACTAGGGGTTTCTGTCCCCCTGGGGGTAGATCGGCCTAATTATAATATGCCGATCTGCCCCCACGGGGGCAGAAAAGGCCTAAAAATATTTAGCCCCTCTGGGGAGCAGCCCTCACCCAAGGGGCCGCTCCTCTTATGCGCAAGTATAAAAAAAACAAATTCCCTAGTGTCTAGTGGTTTTTGCCCCCCTTGGGGGCAGATTGGCCTAACTACAATTTGCCCCTCAGGGGAGCAAAGCTTGCCTAAGGGGTCTCTCCCCATACATAAAAACATAAAGTAAAAAAAACAATATATATATATATCCCTGGTGTCTAGAGGTTTCTGCCCCCCCCGGGGTCAGATCGGCCTAATTATAATAAGCCAATCTGCCCCAGGGGGGGGACAGAAAAGGCCTAAAAATATTTTGCCCCCCTGGGGAGCGGCCCTTGCCCAAGGGTCCGCTCCCCTTATTCGTAAGTATAAAAAAGAACAAAATCCCTGGTGTCTAGTGGTTTCTGCCCCCCCCCCGGGGGAAGATCGGCCTAATTATATTAGGTGAAATGGCCTAAAAATAATTTGGCCCCCCGGGGAGCGACCCTTGCCTAAGGGGTCGCTCTTGCCTAAGGGGTCGATCCCCCATTTAAAAAAATAAAATTAAAAAAAAAAGTTTATCCCTGGTGTGTAGGGGGTTTCGCCTACGTATATTAGCCCGGGGGGGCAGAAATGGCCTCAAAATAAGTTGGCCCCCTGGGGAGCGGCCCTTGCCCAAGGGGCTGCTCCCCTTATGAGTAAGTCTGAAAAATAAATCCCTGGTGTCTAATGGGCATTTCTGCTGCCCGATCTAATTTCCTTTCCTTTCATGCCTCTGCCTGCCCCCTCCTTCCTAACGGAAGAGAAATGCTGAGCATTTCTCTTCCGCATTACGCTGGAAGCATGCTTCCAGCACGATGGGAGGTGACCTCTGATGAGGTCAACACGTGATCGTGTGCTGATGTCATCAGACGTCACTGGGGGGGGGAGGGGTTTGAGGTCAGGGGTTGAAGGGGAAGCGGTTCTCCTTCCAGCCCTGCCATTGGGGTGTGGGGGGAGGCCAGCGCTCCCTCCGAGCTCCGGTGCCGGGACCTACTGGTTACGTCCTCTGCACAGCAACACTGTGCCACTGGATGTAACCATTACGTCCCCGGCACAGAAGCAGTTAAAGCAGAACCAGTAGACAGGCAGCAAAGAAGCAGTGACCTAGCAACTGTGGAAAGAGTTATTGAAATATGTATTGTGCGTTTAGTGACTACAGTCATCAAAGCAGCCTGGCACTCTAATGGTGTGTGCTGAGTCCCAGTAGCAGGACAGAAGAGCCACCATGGGTACTCACTATGTGACCAGCTTCAGAGTGTCATGGAAGAGAAACAACTCAGAAGGAATTAAAGTAGAGCTGCAGGCACCCACAAAGGAGACCATTTGAGTGCATGGTGATTAACCATAGATTTTATATAAACTGTAGTTTTTCATTAAACCAGAAGGATACACCCAGACAGCCAATAAAAAAGACTGTGAGACCAAAATACTGCATGGGCTGATGGATGTCAGCTGCCTACTGAGAAAGTGGTCTTCAGAAAAATATACACATCCTCCACATCACAAAAATTGGACCTTGGGTAAAGGTTGCATATCAAGTGTCTGATTAAGAACTACTGGTCCTGGAATGTTCTAGACTACAACAAAACACCAGTGCCGACTGCCTACTCTTGTGCTCAGACAGTTCTATGAAAGCAGTCTGTAAAACCTTTGCCTTTGACAAGAGAAGGAACACTTGTAATGCAGTAAATTGTTTATCAAACCACACACCCTGTGGACAGGGCAGTGACTAAAAGCAGAAGTTTCTTTTCTGCAGGGACCAGTTCACAAAACCCATTGGTGGAAGATTGTAAAGTTACAGAAATAGGCTTACTCTAATTTAACTCTGATTTAACAAAGAATTCCAGAATTATTCCTGGGACCGTGCATCTGCCCCATATTACCAGGACTTCTGTAAGAAACTAGGCTCTTTGCAGATGCCTCCTCCACTTTTCGCCCCACTCTTTGCTGCTTGATGCTGTTGCTTTTGACCTGTAAGTATGCTGTGGCCTGCTAACCAGACCACAGCACCAGTGCCTTTCCCCTAAACTGTACTTTAGGTTGGCAAGGACTTTCCCACCTCTGTACATCCCTAGTAATTGGTACCAGTGGTACCCGGGGCCAGGGTGGTTAAGGGGTCACCAGGGCTGCAGCACTGATTGTGCCACCCTGTGTCACCCAAGTAAAAGTGAGACAGCAGAGCTGCCATGTCAGCCTACATAAGCAGCCTGCTGCTTAAGTGTGACTCTGCCCACACCAGGTGCAGGCAGACTCCCATTACTGCCCATAGGCAGGTCTGTCAACCTTAAGGCAGGCATCCTCTAACCCAGGAGGCAGGGTACACTGTACTATGAGTGTGGACATATATGAATGAGTATATATGACCCTGTGGTAGCATTTACAATGTAATGTGTCCATGAGTGACTGGCGGACCATTGGATAACATGGACTGGCACCTGGGTAGTTCCCAGATGTCCAGCTCCGTGATGGTCTGGCTGATCTCCCCCATGTTTGGAATGACCCACCTTGTTTTCTAACCCTAATCACGATGCATGTGCCCAGGTTTAAATAGCATGTGCCCTGGTGGCACCCATAGATGGTGCCCACCAATTTATCAAGCTCTCTCTGCTGTTTTTTGGCAGGTTCTCTCAGTCCTCTGCCACCACAGGCAAGAGTCAACGCTCCTGCTGGTTGTGCTAGCACTTCCCCAGGATGGAGACAAAGGTCCCGGTCAGGCAGGAGGTCACACCTTCTCCCTCCCAGGCTGGCTAGTGTGAAAGGTAATCAAGGCGGTGAGCCTCAAAGGCTTCCCCAGCCCTTGAAATGTAATTACTTGTCCCCGCTCTCAAGAACACAGCCCTTCCCGCCCTGTCCAGCTTGACAGGCAAGAAATTAGCTATGCAGGAGATGTACACCTCCAAAAGGCTAGCCACACCTTTAGAGTGGAATAGAGTGTCTGTACAGCTAAGAGAGTGTTCTTCCAGCTTGCTTGGCAACACTTAGGTTAAGTGGATTCTGGGTAGGAAAGTAGCCCACTCTCACAGGAAGTTGCCACTTCAGGGGAGGGCTGTCCGCAGGGACCAGTAGACCATTGGACACTGTCCCTCACACCCGTAACTTCCCGTAAATCAGGATTTAAGGGGCTCCCCTGGCACCAGAACCACAGTTCTTGAAAAGAATAAGAAGCACAAAGATGACGTCATCACCAACAACAGGACCTGGACTCAAGCCACAGTGCGAAGAAAGAATACTGAAGTGACCTAGGGATACCACCACTGTAACTAAGTGACCCACCTGTGCCTGGCGTGAAAGCTCATTTGTCCCAGCAAGAGGGACCCCTGCGGGCACCAAGAGGCCAAGCTAGACTCCCATGACTGGGGGTACAAGTCCCCTGCAATTTTCAGGAGTAACACTGTGCTGAAGTCGAAGAAGTGTGACCCTTCAGGCTCCATGTGAGTGAGCCTAAAGAAACTTGGGGCCTCATTTTTTAGGCCCTATTGGCACACTGCACCACTGGAGCATCACCTTTTTTGATGCTCCGGTGGCGCAGTGTGCCATCCCATAGTTACAAGGCCACGCAAAGCCACCTAGCATGGCTTTTCATGGCCTTGTAAATATGGGCCCCTTTCCTGCAGAAAACTGCGTGAAAAGGTGGTCTCTGGGTGTTGCTGAGGGTGTTCCCATACAGCACCCATGAAACGCTGCGGAATCTGATGCATTCCCAGATTTACAAATCTGGGAATGCGTCAGCTTCCTATGTCACAACAGAGTTGGCATAAAAGTGACGCAACAGGGAGAAATATTTTTATTTATCCCCATTTTGTCCTCTTTCTCTCTGTGCTGCATTCTGAGTAAAACACCTCTAGTGATTGTTTTTGTGCAGGAAGGTATCCCTTCTTGCACAAATACAACAATAGTGAAAGGGTGTTTGCGTTGGTGTCTTTTCTCTAAACCCCTACCAGTTTTAGTGGTATTCTGTCCCCATTTCTACCTGCGGTATGGGCACAGACCAACACGGTCCTTAACTGGGGCTAATCTCAGACTATGGGCCTCATTAGTAGTTTGACGGTCCACAGACTATCAAACTCGCAGTAGCAGTTAGACCACTGCACTCCTAGTGGTCCGACCGCCAGATTATGATCCTCACAAACAGACCACCAGTAGACTGCTGCCATTGCCACAATCAGGGATCCCGACGGGTTGGCGGCAGTCAAAGTCATGGTCAGTGATGGCGGGGGCTGAGTTAGGCACCACCATGCTAATCACAACTTCACTTTCCACCAGCCTTTTCATGGTGGGGTCCCTGCAGTGAAATGGCTGGATGGTGGAAAGCCAGTGCTGTGCAGGGGGACCCCTGCACTGCCAGGGCCCCCTGCCAGCTCCCTCGGAATGTGCACTGTCTGCTATTGCAGACAATGTGCATTCCGAGAGTGCTTGTGTGCAATGCATTGGCCTCAGCACACCAATGCCGCTGCACTGTTTTAACCGGGCTGGCTGGTGGAAATGTCATAATACAACTAGGCCTACCCACACAAGTGAGGTACAGTTCTTACCGGGAGACTTTGGGGAACGCTGGGTGGAAGGAAATGTGTGGCTCCTCTTAGATTCCAGAACCTTCCATCACAGAAATGTGCAGAAAAAGTGTTTTTTTTGCCAAGGTTTGAGGTTTGCAAAGGCTTCTGGGTAACAGAACCTGGTGGGAGTCCCACAAGTCACCCCATTCTGAATTCCCCTAGGTATCTAGTTTAAAAAAATGTATAGGTTTGGTGGGTTTTCCTAGGTGCCGGCTGAGCTAGAGGCCAAAATCCACAGCTAGGCACTTTGCAAAAAACAGGTCAGTTCTCTTCAGGAAAATGTGATGTGTCCACGTTGTGTATTGGGGCATTTCCTGTCACAGGCACTACGCCTACCCACACAAGTGAGGTACAGTTTTTACCAGGAGACTTTGGGGAATGCTGGGTGGAAGGAAATTTGTGGCCCTCTTAGATTCCAGAACCATTCATCACAGAAATGTGCAGAAAAAGTGTTCTTTTTGCCACATTTTGAGGTTTGAAAGGCTTCTGGGTAACAGAACCTGGTGAGAGCCCCACACGTCACCCCATTCTGAATTCCCCTAGGTGTCTAGTTTTCACAAATGTATAGGTTTGCTAGGTTTTCGTAGGTGCCGCATGAGCTAGAGGCCAAAATCCACAGCTAGGCACTTTGCAAAAAACAGGTCAGTTTTCTTTGGGGAAAATGTGATGTGTCCACTTTGTGTTTTGGGGCATTTTCTGTTGTGGGCACTAGCCCTACCCACACAAGTGAGGTACTGTTTTTATCGGGATACTTGGGGGAATGCTGGGTGGCAGGAAATGTGTGGCTCCTCTCTGATTCCAGAACTTTCGATCAGCGTAATGTGAGGAAAAAGTGTTCTTTTTTGCCAAATTTTAAGGTTTGCAAAGGATTCTGGGTAACAGAATCTGGTGGGAGCCCCACAAGTCACCATATCCTGGATTTCCCTAGGTGTCTAGGTTTAAAAAATGCACAGGTTTGATAGCTTTCCCTTGGCACCGGCTGAGCAAGAGGCCAAAATCCACAGCTCGGCACTTTCCCCAAAAAATATTCTATTTCAATGTAAAAATGTGATGCATTCATGTTGCGTTTTCTGTTGCGGGCATTAGGCCTACCCACGCAAGTGAGGTACAATTTTTATCAGGAGACTTGGGGGAACACAGAATAGAAGAACAAGTGTTATTGCCCTTTGCCTTTCTCTACATTTTTTTCCTTCCAAATGTAAGACATTGTGTAAAAAAGAAGTCTATTTGATAAATGCCCTGTAATTCACATGCTAGCATGGGGACACCGGAATTCAGAGATGTGCAAATAACCACTGCTTCTCAAAACCTTGTCTTGTGCCATTTTGGAAATACAACGGTTTCCTTAATACCTATTATTCACTTTTTATATTTCACCAAATGAATTGCTGTGGACCTAGTAAACAACGGAAACCCATTGCAGGGTGCAGCTCCTTCATTGGCTCTGGATACCGAGGGGTCTTGATGAACCTACAAACCCAATACATCCGCACAGCCAGAAGAGTCCAGCAGACGTAACAGTATATTACTTTTGAAAATCTGACATGGCAGGAAAAAGTTACATTGTAAACGTTGAGAGAAATGGCTGTTTTTTTCAGCTCAATTTCAATATTTTTTTTGTTTACCTGTTATTTTCTGTAAGAAAACCATGTAGGATCTACACAAATGACCCCTTGCTGAATTCAGAATTGTGTCTACTTTTCATAAATGTTTAACTTTCCAAGATCCAGCATTTACTTTGCACCAATTTCTGTCACTAACTGGAAGGAGGCTAAAAGCACAAAAAATAGTAAAAATGGGGTACGTCCCAGTAAAATGCCAAACTTGTGTTGAAAATTGTGGTTTTCTGATTCAAGTCGGCCTGTTCCTAAAAGCTTGGCAGAAGGTGATTTTAGCACCACAAACCCTTTGTTCATGCCAGTTTCAGGAAAAAAAACACAAGCCTTCTTCTGAAGTCCTTTTTTTCCCATTTATTTTTTGAAAAATGTCATTTTTGCTGTATTCTGGCTAATTTCTTGGTCTCCTCCACACATAAACTTTGGGTACCTCTAGAATCCCTAGGGTGTTAGGAAAAAAGGATGCAAGTTTGGCATATGTAGTTTATGTGGACAAAAAGTTATAAGGGCCTAAGCGCGAACTGCCCCAAATAGCCAAAAAAAAGGTCTGCCACCTGAGGGGGAAAAGGCCTGGCAGCGAAGGGGTTAAGTAAAGTTTGTTTTTAGATTGTGTGTTTGAAAATGTCACTTTTAGAAAGTAGGCATTTTCTTGCTCAAACCATTCTGCGACTCTGCCTGTTTGTGGATTCCCTGTCTGGGTCAGTTTGACAGTTGGGCTGTTTCCATCTCTCCTCTAGACAGTGACACAAAGGGAGCTGGGGTGTAGCCTGCATATCCTGATGAGCCATCTGTGCTAGGAGGGTGGGGAGGAGTGGTCACTCACACCTGAAAGGGCTGTGCCTGCCCTCACACAATGCAGTCTCCAACCCCCTGGTGTGTGTCTGGGGTCTGGTCTGGGCAAGGCAGGATCTTACAAACAAGAGAGACTTTCCTTTGAAGTTTTCCTACTTCAAATGCAGAATAGGGTATAAGTAGTGAACCAAAACCCCCTGAAAAATAGATCGCTTCTGGAATCAAGCAGAACCTCTGCCTGGAGAAGAGCTGAGGAGAAGTGTTTCCCCTGCCTGTGACTGTGCTTTGTTGGGCTATCCTGCAGTTGCTGCTTCTGCCTGTGAAAGGGGGCAAAGATTGGACTTTGTTGTGCATTCCTGCTTGAGAAGAATCCCCAAGGGCCTGAACTGAGCTTGTTTCCTGTTGTTGAAGTCTCAGGGCCATCAAAGACTTCCCCTGCCAGCACTTGGACTACCTGCTGAGTCTCCTGCCCTGCCAAGTGGTGCCCTATCTTGTCCCTGGGCTCTTGAAAGGTGAAGTTGGCAGACAAGAACTGAAAATCCACGCAGAGAGCACCGTACAGGGACATTTTTGACGCACCTTCCTCAATGTGGCTGATCAATGACGTGCCGCCGGCTTCGCAGCTGAAATTGATGCTCCACCTGCATCGCGGCTAGGGCATCAACGCATTGGAGCTGGAGAAACATCGCACAACACCCGCTGATGGAGGCTAATAATGATAAAAACCCATCGCAGTGCAGTTTTCTGACACCGTGCAACCGGATTTTCCATGCATTGGCCTTAGGTGTCCAAGTCAACATGTCTCTGCGCGGATCCGAGGTGCCCCATTTGGAAAACAAGGCATCGCGCTCTTGCGAGGCAGAAAAACAAGGCATCGCCAACCCGACCGGAGAAGGAAACAATGCATGGCCTTACTTGCGAGTACAGAATCAACGCATCGCTACCCTTTTCCGAAGCACACTCGCCCATGTGGCTTATTTCTGATATTGTTGCTTTGTGTAAAAACAGCATTCTCACTGTTTTCTAAGGATTATGGCTCATATTCGTTTGAAAATTCGTATATTGACTTGTGTATGTTGGATTTTTGTTGTTTTGGTCTTGGTGGATTTAGATAAATATTTACTATTTTTCTAAACTGGTGTGGTGTCCATTTTGTAGTGTTTTCACTGTATTACTGTGTGTATTGGTACAAATACTTTACACATTGCTTCTGAAGTTAAGCCTGACTGCTCGTGCCAAGCTACAAATGGGGTGAGTGGGCGTTAGCTGAGGGTGATTCTCCTTTACCCTGACCAGAGTGAGGGTCCATGCTTGGACAGGGGGTTACCTGACTGCCAACTAAAGACCCCATTTCAAACAATGATCATTACCTCACCTCATTCCCCAGGTAAATAATAGCAGGTCAAACCTACCAAAATATACTAGGTGGAAAATAGAGAAACTTGCAGTTCAGTGTGATAAACACCAAATTACCCCTGCAGATTTTAACCAAAAACTCAGAGTGGAGGTTATTTGTACCGAGCCAACACCTCAACCTGTAGTGTCAGTAGTTACTGGGTGCAGCAAATACCTCATCCACATGCAGCCCACTTGAACTCGGTTTCTCATTATTAATCAGATACGTAAAGGCATATGTGAGCTGTACCTCAGAGACGAAATGCCATTAGTACCATAGGGCCATGCTATGCATGTTATTATTTTGAATGTGACTCTTTGAAAGGCAGTATGAAAAGTTCAATTAAAGAGTTTCCTTTAACATCAGCTATCAACCTGTGACTGTTTTCAGGGCTAAAGGTATCCTGTTCACCCATTGGCTTTCTTTAATTGCTTGTTATGCTTGCTATCACAAGTAGCGAGAACGGAGAGTGCTGTTTAATGTGTTTGTGCTTACAGATTTTTCTGCAGTAGTGTGCTGCTCATTGTCGCATTTTTATGGTTATTATTTAATTATCATTTCTTTAGTGAACAATCTGCTATTGACCCATGTTCAAGTTGTATACAAGAGAATGCAGACGTCCAAAGTTTTTCACAGAAGCCACTAAGAAGGCCGAATATCCAAGCTGGATTGTCTATTAAATCCCATTAATTTCTTCCACCTCTCTACACTTCTATTTATCTTGCTCATGCAGGCTCGTTTCAGGGTCGAGCCTCTGAGTGCATGCGCTTGCGCATGTGTCTCGTATGGGAGATGCTGCTGTGTGCAGTAAAGGGCCTGGAGCCCACCTGTCGTTCACCATTTGTTGATTTGTGTGGCACTCTTCGTTACAGCCCTGCAATTCGTCAAGGCATGTTGGGCATCATTTCCGTTCCTCTGTGTGGAGCAGGGATCAAGCAGTAATTGATTTCAACTTAATTAGTGCCTGTCCCCTGCTCCCGAGTGATAAAGGTACTACTTTGTTCTAACTTCCAGTGCCCCACACGCAGAAGGCTTCTCTCTGGCAAAAAACGTTCAATGCAGGACAAACAGAATTGCAAAGTTTTATTTTTTCAAGCTAATTCTATTTTATTTTGTTAAGTCGTCTTTCCTCAGTTTCCACTCGTTTTTTTTGTTTTTGCTCTTGGGCGCTGTTGTCAAAAGTTAACAATTAACTTGTTTGAAATATGCAAGACCTGTTGCATTGCAAATGTTTGTTACTCCTGTCTTTCCCCTCTATCAAGGATTTCATTTATTTCCACTCCTCCTTCTTTCACCCTTTTCGCCTTGCATCAAAGAATGATAATGAAAAATGAGACCCCGTCCCCAAAAGTGAGTGCCAGTGCCTTCCACATTTCTGATTTTGATTCAAAGATGAATTACCATGAGGGGCTGCTTTATTCTATTGCAAGTTATTGTTTGAAGTTATTACACATCCTCCCTTTTAAAGATCGTAAAGAATATTAATTGTCCACACTGTCTTTAATGTTAATCAAAAAAGGGATGATGTCATCCAGTGATTGGGCTGTACTACATTCCATCACATAAGAGACCGTTTTTTTTTTTTTTTTAAACAGTAGCCAATCTGGTGTTTCTGCGAGCTTGTATCTGAAAATGTATCAATATTTACATGAGTGACTGGGGTGCCCTGCCTTAGCGACAGCTCTCAGTTTTGACAGCCCTATTTCGCATTTTACCCATTCTGACGAGAAGATTAAACAGATGAGCATTGAGCTATAGGATCTTGTCAATGGAAAGGTAAACCAAGGAAGACATTGTCACGGGCCATTAGCTGCTTAATCAGGGATAACATAAGCGGCCTCAATCTGTCACAAAAGATGCACAGAGATGGCAGTACTCAGATGAACAGTGAAAAAGGACAGGAAGTGTTTACTTGCTGATACAGGAAACTTTCTTCTATTGCTAAGAGAATGTTCGCAATCTGGCCAGGTCCTTTTCAATGTTTATTTGACATCTTGTGAATAACTCGAAAATCATGATATAATAAAATGAAAAGCATTTTCTTCGATTATAGCAAAGAATCAGTAGTAAGAACCAGTGCATGTATTGGCATAACTATGCTCTGCATTTGCGAAAATGCATAATGTTGTTCCGTGAAATTTCATATAAATTGTATGGAATTAGCTTTTGGTGCCAAATGACGTTTGCCTGTCTCTCACATGAATTTATTCACAGGAGGTTATAGCTCATCTGAAAAAAGCCGTCAAGACATTGTAGGTGAACCGTCGCCAAAAATTATGCAAAAGTGCATAATGTGAAATTTCAAGAAAACTTTAACAGTTTATGTAGCACGGTATTTGCAATTTCAGGAACTTCACCTTCAACATTTATTTACATTTCAAACCAATAGAAAAAGAATGGCATTCCCGTTTGTGCACATCAGTGGTCAGTATATGAAACGTTTATTACCCTGTGCGAAGTGGCAGGCATTGTGCGATTGAAAAACAGAATTTAATGTACCAAAATGTCATTGCAAGGTGCAAATACATTTGTGACTGACAAAGTTACGCTGGGGTTTTCCTTGAAAACCACATTGGAAGGTAATGGTAAGAGAAAATACTTGTTTTTTTCTATTTGCTACGACCTCCATTAATTGTTTGTGATGCTTCTGCTGTTGGCAGTTTACCAATTGCTCTAGTCAGGATTTAACCATTGGCAAAATCCAATGCAGTCCAATCCAATGTAAGCCTGCCTGTAAAGCGCTAATTACCCAAATGCATCTAAACACTGAGCAAGGGATCAAAAGAGACCAGAACCTAATACAAGAATAGTTTCACCTGTTTGTGGAAGGTTCTGCTTTTCTGGTAGCTTCAGGTATCGTATTCCACAAGCAGCATAGACAAAAAAACACTCCTGCCACAAGCTTAAATCTTAGAGAGGTTTGAGAAGGCAACAAGGGACAACCCCTGATTATGTTATCAAGGATTGTTACACGAAGAAACTAGTTATCCTGTACACAAGCTTTAGAATTGAGAGGAGAATATATATTTGGGTACTGGAATCCAGGGCAGAAGTTGTCAATAAGGACACAACAGTACCAGGTGGTAAGTTGTTTTTACTACAAATGAAGAACACATGCACACAAATTAACATGAAATTATATTTTCCATGTAGGAGCATTACTCACTCTTCTTCAAAAACCCCTTCCAAGAGAGGGCAAGTCCCCAGCGAAGGGACAATTTCTACTCTGACAATACAAGGAGAGCTAGAAGCTCCAACATGTAGTAATGCTTCAATGACATGTAGGTATTCTGCACCCAGCAACTTCTCACCTGTCCAGCAACAAATAACCAGCCTGTAGACACTACCAGTAGGCGAAATAAGCCTGGAAGCTGTTCCACTCAATCCTCCCCAGAAACATTTAAGCAACCAGCTCATCACTACAGGAGGTGAAAAAAATGGTACAATGCAATGCCCACACCTGCTAAACAGAAAATCAGTCAGCCTTATAACAGTGCCGACATCCTTCTCATTGTTACTCTTGAAATAATTCACAGAGAACTAAGGCCCATATTTAACACAAAATGACGGAGCGCAATGCCGCGCCAAAATTGGCAGCGCCACGCTCCGTCATTTTCACAATGCAGGGATGCACCATATTTAATAGAATACAGCGCACCCCTATATTGCCCTCCGCACCTGCGCTAAATTTGCAGCTGAGCGCCAATGCAGCTACCATTGTGCCATGGTGCAAGGATGGCTGCATTGGGGGGGGTTGTTTTTGTGCATAAACAAGAAGAGATAAAAGTATTTCTCCTTGTTGCACCATGCTAACGCCACCCCTGGGGTGGCGTTAGATTTTGGGGCTGCCTAGGGTTTACGAAAACTCTTAAATCTGGGGCTGCATCAAAATGCAATGGGTGTTGCTGTGGAATGCCCACAGTAACACAATTGCATGGTCCGTATACGCAAAGTGCTGAGTAAGAAGGGGCCATATTTACAGGGTGGCTTAACGCCACCTTGTAAATACAGTGCAGGGCATAGTGCCACTGGAGCGCCATGCAAAGTGAAGCTCCGGTGGCTCTGGGGGCTCTTCAATATTCCCCTTAATGATTTAGAACATATATTCCTGTAGCTGTCCTACAACTGGTCAAGTTGAGAGAACAATAGTACCTCAAGTTGACAATGGTACAGTTAATAATTTACACAACTAGGTTGGTAAACAACCTAGATAAGCTACTACCGCTCATTGGAAATTTACAGCCTGCTTACTGTAAGACTGTAGTAGGCTGCAGATACAGTGTGCTAAACTGAGCAATGGTCAAGTCCATACAGATTCCCTATGGCACTTTAATGTCACTTTTCTTTGTTTTGCCCATGACAGTTATGAGTGCTGTGAGAGGTAAAATGTTGGGATTTGATAACTGAGGCAGGCAGAGGAGATGTAAGACTTGTTGGTAATCTACCACAATATTGTTCTTAAATATCACTCTGCAAAAATAATATACCCAGAACAATGCAATACATTTTCAGGCTGAGAGTGCCACATGATTTGTGCAAGAAACAGGAGCAGGGTATGGAACTCTGGGCAGTCTTACCTGGGGAGCATCCTACAACACCACTGCCACTCTGAATCAGCTCACCTCAACTTTCCATTTTCTAGCAACGCTTTAAGTACAAGTTTAGCAAAAAGGGGCATATTTAGGAGCCCCTAGCTCCACCAGAGCCTCACTTTTCACGGTGCACCTGTGGCAGTATGCCCTGCCCAGTATTCACAAGGTGGTGATAAGCCACATTTTGTGACTTAACACCATCTTGTAAATATGGCCCCTTCACATGCAGCACTTTGCTTGGAAGGGGCGTGCAATGGGTGTTGCTTTGGGCATGCCACAGCACCTCCCATTGCATTTTGACACTGCCCCAGATTTGTTAGTTTTCATCAACCAGAGGCAGCACCAAAATCTAACGCCTTACTGTTGAAAGGTGATACCCTGAATCCGGTCCCCAGATGCTTGCTTCCAGCCTAGAGAGGACTTGGCCTGGAAGTTCTGGCTGGACTGTTCAAGTTTGGGAACAGAGTGTAGACTGATTTGCATATGGCTGGATCTAAACTGGGGTGGCATAGTGAGCAAAAGAACAATGAATTTAATCCCGATCTGTGATTGGGGGTGAATGTTTCAAAACTTTCAGCACTCCGTTCATCATCCTTTTGTGTTGTCTGCTGTGTTGGCAGCCAATCAGAACTGTGCATTTCCCTGCATGAGCTCATCATTGTTCGCAAACACTTAATGGCTAGAGGTATACAAATTTTAATTTCCCTTTATTTCTCAGAAACAACTTAATGGATTTACTCCAAATAAGCAAAAGCATATCCTGCATACCGAAAGCTGGCTTTCTGCTAAATTTGGTGTAATTCCATGCAGTGGTTCAGGCTGTAGATGTGTCTAACGGTCCTATGGGATTTAACATAGGAAACACAACTTTGTTGACCCCTCCTTTTTGTTAGTACCCACTTGATAGATCACCCTGAAACTTTCTAAGCACAACAAAAATTACAGCAACAGTTTTTTTGAAAAAATTCATGAAGATTCGTCAAACGGTGCCAAAGATATAGGCAAGTCAAAAAAAGACCTTTACTATGGAAACATGGTTCTAACTATAATTACCTATTGGCAAGCGCCACTGAGTTGTGTGTATATATATATATAGATATATATACATAGATATATATATATACATATTTATATTTGTGTGTGTGTATGTGTTCGTGTGTGTGTGTGTGGCAGTTGACAGTAGGTAGTAATAGTTAGGACCTAGTTTCCATAGGAAAAGTGTTTTTTGACTTGGACATATCTTTGACAACATTTGACGAATCTTCATGAAATTGTCAAAAAAAAGTGTCAAGGTGGGTCATGTTGTGCATGGCAGGTTTTGGGGTGACTCATTAAGTGGGAGCTGAGAAAAAGGAGGGTCAAAATATTGCATATCCCATGTTAATTCCCATAGACCGTTTAGACACACCTCCAGCCAGAACTGCCGGATGGAATACACTAAAATTTGGCAGATAGGTAGCTTTTGGTTTGCAGCTTTTGGTTTTCCTATTTGATGTAAATCCATTCAGTAGTTCTTGCGATATTAAAGGAAATCTGAATTTGTATATCTATGGTCGCAACAACTTCACGAATAGTCCTGATCTCATGCTGAGATTTTATGCCTATCGACACTTGAACCAGGAAGTGTTGTAAGTAATTTTGGATATCGACTTAAGCTTAGTCCCCCCCCAATTTTGTTTTTAAAAAGAAAAGGGTCCGGGGTAGGGATACCCTGAGCCCCTAGCCTTGATGCAGGGGTGCCCTTAGGATTCCCCCAGGGCTGAAAAACAACTTTTTCTTTTCAATTTATTGCAAAATCTCAGAATGTTCACGAATTTCATGTGAATTTGAAAAAAAGCAAGTTTGGTCTCCCACTCTTTCTTTTCATTGTGCCCTCGGGTGGGCCAGGTCCCAGGTGCATTCCTAAAATAGAGGAGGGGGTGTAGGGGCCTCCCTCCTGGGGCTTATTAAAGCTGTGGGGACCACCACCTCCCTGGAATTACTATTATGATATTGAGGGGCCCAAAGAACCCCCCAGGGCCCTGGGGACCCCCACTTACCTGGGGAAAGAAATAGAAAGTAAATGGGGGCCCAGTGGACCCCCCCAAGCCCAAGAGACCACCACCTCCCCAGGCTGCAATATTATAATATTTGGGGGCACACGTACCCTCCCACGAACCCGGGGGCCAAAACCTTCCCAGGTCAAGAAAGAGAAATATTAATAGGGGGGCCACTTGGACCCCCCGAGGCCCTTGGGACATAGCATGAGCTGGTCTTGGGGGGTGACAGTCCCTATGACCTTCAGTGGCTCCTTGCGGTGGGCCATGTAGCCCCCCTGCAATGTGGAAGTAGCAACGGGTAGGTGTTGGGCCTCGGGGATACGGGGTCTGAAATGGAACCCCTTTCTCTTTTTTTACTATTTGCCCTGGGGAGGTGGTGGTCCCTCGGGCTTGGGCTGGCCACATGATGCCATTGCATTATATTTGTATACAGCCCTGGGGAGGTTGTGGTCCCCAGGGGTGCAAGGGCAGACGTGCAGCCCCATATGATATTTGATCACAGCTCCGGGGAGGTGGTGGTCCCCGGGGCAGCAGGGGGCATGCGCCCCCACTGCACTATATAACATAAAAGCCCCGGGAGGTGGTGGTCCCCAGGTCAGCAGAGGGGCACGTGGACCACCTGCACTATATAACATAAAAGGACCAGGGAAGTGGTGGTTCCAGGGCAGCAGTGGGGAGTCTGCACCCCCGCATGTGAGTTATAAGCCCCGGGAAGGTGGAGATCCTCACGGCAGCAGGAGTGGACTCCCCACCCCTCCCCCCCACATTATGATATAAATGCTCTGGAGACTTGGTCCACCCGGGGGCTTAAAAAAGACAAAGGCTGGGAGGCCGTGCTTTGTTTTTAAAAAAAAATGATGGAAGATCCATGGATCCAACACAACTCCCACCATAAATTGTTTTTAAAATGCTTTTTAACCCTGAGTGGTTCCCTCTGGGTCCCCTCCACCAGAGCTAAGGGATCAGGATGACTCTACTCTGGCCCCTTTTCTTTATTGCCACACCCCTTTTAAGCACCACGAGCTGCTCCTGTTGGATCACCCTGATCCAACCATTAGGTTATCCTGCTCTCTTGAGCCATTGGCTTCAAGGATCGTCAATCACATTTTTCATGGACCAGCAGGTGATTGGCGCACCATCCAGTGGCTTTCTGTGTCCTCCTGCCACTGTCTGCTTTGAAGGGTATGAAGAAATATTTTGTCTTGAGCTCACTCAGTGGCTCTCTCCTAGTGCATAAGTAACACTCCCCTGCCTCTCCTTTTGTCATGCTCCACTTTTTCTGTTTCTGTGTTCCCACCCTCTGCGCCCACTGGAATATTTTGTGAGCTCTCTCTAATCTCTCCATCTTTGCTGTCACCACCTAACCTTACACCACCACGTTTGCCACTACTGGCTTGGAATTTTTCCACAGTCCACCACTTACCTTTATTTTAAAAACATTTTAAAAAGGGTCACTAACAACAAGTGGCCATGGAAATTGGTCTTTTTCAAGATGTGTATCATTCTAACAAGCATGTTGCATTGCACATAATAGCAGTACTCAGCCACCTTAAAGCTGTATTCTTTTCTACTTGTAATATTTGGGGAGGCTGTCAAATTGTGTTTAAGTGAAGCGTGGTGCAAGTATAAAGATATTCAATTTAAAAATGTCTTTCCACCATGCCATTACCTTTCCCAGTGCTTGCAATGCATTTTGATGAGCATTGGCAAATGTAATACCAGTGCATGGCTGCTATCCAAATTAAAAAATAAATAATAAAAAAAAATTTTAGAAAGTGCTGGCATTAACAATGCTTGTTATTCTATGCCTTACACTTCTTCCTTAATGCAAACATTATATGTAAGCCCAGCGGTTTGTGTATGTGTACAAACGTAGTTTAAAGAGCAAACAATGTTTTGATGAGTAGCCAGCAAATGATTACATTTAGGATCTCTTTTTCCATCTACAGCATGGAAGAATGTGAGGCTTTGTGCACCAGAATGGCTATAATGGTGAATGGGCAGTTCCGATGCCTTGGCAGCATCCAGCACCTAAAAAATAGGTATTGTATCATGCATTCATATCCTCTATACAACATTTGTATTTTATTAAACTCTATAAAGATCTTGAGTTTAATAAGCAGTCTTGATATTAAATAGTTCTGTTATTTTATTCAAAAGCCAAAATGAAATCACATGAGTGAGGATTCATCACATTGCTCACAGCTGATAATTAAGGTAAAATGTCTTGCCTGATGCAGTTAAACTGAAATGTGTATTCAGTGCTATTTAGGCAGCCTTGACATTTCTGTGCAATTTCACCTACTCCATGTTTTGAAGCTATTGATGTGATATACAGCTAGACCTTCACATCTAAGCAGTTCTGTAGTCTGAATCTTTTATTGGCGTTTGTTCTGGCAAAATGCATTAGGGGAAATTTTTGGAGTGTGGACATTACCGCAGATTCCATAATTCCAACCCTTACGCAACTTCTATGTGTATAGGGATTAGATTTATCCCACAAACATGGAGTCAGGATTTTAGTAAAGGGGTTTCATAATAATAGACTTTTCATGCTTTCACAATTAAGGTAATGGAGGAACCATCCTGAACATGGTATTTTTTTAATCTGTAAGCATCATTCCTGCTGTTTGGAGTAATGGAATAAATAACTCCAGTACACATTATAGTGTTCACAACATGGTCATATCATGTGGCATATTTTGTGGCAACAAATATCCTGAGGTTACATCTCCGGTAGTTATAACTGGATAAGGGTATCCAATCAATGTAATAGCTCCAGATCAATCAATCAAGATCAAGTAGGCGAAGTTTTGAATGAGGTGTTCAAGGGCGTCTGAGGGGGTGGGTCTTGCTTCTTTGAGGGTGGAGATGCAGGATGTTTCCATGATTTTGCTCCAGTTGCAGTGGGGGAGGGTCACAGATCTCGTTATGGCTTCAGTCTGTCCCTCTATGGTAAAGTGGACGATGTGGTGGTCAGTCCATTTTACCTCAGAGGTGTGGGAGAAATTGGCTCTTTCGCTGTTGGAGAAAATGGGGTCCAGAGTGTGTCCTGCACTGTGAGTTCAGAGAGGCTGATGATGCTCATGTTCTTGAGGAGAGAGGTGGAGTTAGAGTTGTCTGGGTCCTCTAGGTGTAAGTTGGGGTACCACAGGAAGATGTAATGGTTGAAGTCGATAGCGAGAGGGGCAATGAAGTCTGGGATGGAATTGCAAAACCTATGGTGAGGGCCCAGGGGTCTGTAGGTGAGGTTCTAATGTCACATCAGATGACATGTGATGCTAGAACAATTATGTTTTTTACCCCTTTCCTAAAAACAATTCTGGTTCCGCAATTTACAAGTCTGCAAGATGATTAACTTTGCGCCAATGCAATGCCTTTTTACAGATGGAGTTTTGAAATTAAATTTACCAATTGATAATCAAACTGTTGGCACATTAGAGGCTTTGGCCATCATTGACAGAGGTAAATGCACACTTTTGTGTAAGTTTACAATTGTTTGCAATTCACAAATTAATTTGAGTAGTATCTTTACAAGTGCAGAGTCTCCGCACATAAAACAGCAGGTCTAGATAAGATACTACTCATAAATTCCTTTGTGACTAGCAAACAATCATAAGCTTACACAAAAGTATAATTTACCTTTGTGAATCAGGCTCTATATGTATATTTGTTTAGGTAGAGTGGCGAAGACCCAGATACAAATTTGTGACTTAAGGACTGTTTTTTAACAAGTAATGTTACCAGGACAGGCAACTATTTTAACTTCAAAGGCCCTGGTGTCATGTATATATATATATGTTTGTCTGTCACCAATGAGGATGGAGTTACAATAATTTGTTTGCATTCAACTGGTTTCCAGGTTTTACAGGCCATGTGGAATCTGTCTAAAAAGCTAATTTATCCTAGTAACTTAACACACTAATTGTACTGCATTCATATTCATTCGTTGGAAAATGAGTCAAAATAATTCCCTGTGATATTAGCTTTGTCTGTTAAAGAAATTACAAGTTTGAATCTTAGGTTTGATTTTCTTCAGTTTTTTTAGATGATTCTAGATAAATAGATTTGCTTTAATTTGATTGAATATTTCCCTGTAGTATTTCATCCATATTCGGATATCCAGCAATATGGTTAAGACAATCTGCAATTAATGACTCCAGACATTGGTGCCATAATGTTATTGTGGAAAAGCACCGCAATTCACTGAAGCAGTTAATATAGTGATGTCGATAAGTGTTGAACAACGTGAGACAACAGGAATGTCAAATTAAATGAGAGACACAGTACGAAGAACCTTACAAATACATGCTTTTGACTAATTTCCTGAAATGATTTGACTTCTATTAAAGTAGGGTGTCTCTATATATACAAAATAAAACAGCTACTTCCCAAAAGTTGAGTAAAACTCTATAATATGTGCAGTTGAAATGTAATTGTATTTTCCAAAATGTACAGTAGCCATGGTATACTCTTACTTGGACACAGTTATTGTACTCTATAGGGTCACAGGTCTTTGTTCAAAAGTGGGGATCACCCAGACTGGATTCAATAAATTTGGAATAGATCTTGAAGTGAAGGTAGTCAATAAACCTTTACAACACCATTGAGTATATGAATGCTTATTTTTCTCTTTCTATTCATGTCCTCATAATATATGGTCTAAATGCTTTACCCAATTTTTTGGGATGCTTTGCATTAAAGGGTCTAAAGTATTGTGTTCTTCAATTATTTCAAACTCATAAAATCGGGTTGGAAAGATTTTTAACAACATTAATGTGACAGTAAATTTATTTTCACATGAAAGGGCTTGTCTTTAAAGTTTTTATTACATTTTCTCTTAACATCATAAGCCATTTTTCTGCCAATGGCAATACAATTCTCTGTGACTGGTTTTAATTAATCTAATCTAATTTTTGAGTACCATTAACTTTTGTTTATGAGGTTTTCATTTTTCCCACGTTTATTGATGCCATCTCATTAACACTTCTTTCAAATAAATTTCTAATTTGTTCAACCTTCTCATTACGGTCTGAGACGTTTGAAGCATCAGACACTGCATATTTTCTTTCAAAGAATGCTAATGCGTTTTGAATTGCTTCATCTTTTATAAATATGCATTCTGGCTAGTTATTGAGTAAGGGCTTAAGTAAAATATGATGCATTCATATAAAATCCAAATATTCAGGAGAGTATCTGTGAGTGACTTTGGTAAGGGTAATACTCGTTCAAAAGACTTAAATACATTCCTAACACTGGAAATTGCATGACATCTTCCAGGCAAGACTGATCGATTGTGCTCTACTCTGATCTTTTTGTAACACAAAATACCCTTTAATATTTTATTTTCCACTCAAATCTGAAGCATTTCTGTTCACTTCTCTGTTTCTCAAGGTTCTCTCTTCAGTTTTTCACGCAGTCAGTTGCAGTTACTTCTGTCCAGTTTGATAGGGCCTTGGCTATACTTTTAAATGTAATATTGCTGTACCTGTTTTGGCAGACTTCTCCCTTCCGTCTCTATTCCTTCGGTGGATATATATATGTGTTACCAATCTTTCAGTCTTTCTTATTTTGCGTGAGAATACATGTATATGAAAATTAGTATATTATATTGAACACGTATAATATATTGAATAGTTTCTAAAACCACTTCACTGTCCACAATAAAATGCATTGTTCAATCTACATACACAAAAGCACTTGGAAAAAATCTATACTCCATGGCGTATATAAAGTAACATTATTTTGATTATTGCTTCTAATCCATAATGATACCTTTACGTAGCTAGATATACAACAATTTGAAAAAATACTACTAAACTCAACTCCAGCTTGAACAAAAACATTTTTATTTAATATCTCAACAAGACATACTCAAGCTTCAACACAGAGCAGGCGAGCAGGAATCAATTGGCCACATTGCCCTGGTCCTCACTTCCAGGAGGAGGCAAAGCTTTTTCTTGAAAAGCTCTGAAGCACACTTACAAACCGCAACATCGGAAGCTATAACACAGAGGGGGCGAGCAGGACTCAATTGCCCTCATTGCCCTGTTCCTCACTTCCAGGAAGAGGCGGGGCTTTGTTCCTGAAGTGCTTTAAGTGCATTTCCAGAGTGCAGCACGGGATACTTCAACACAGAGGAGACAAGCAGGACTCATTTGTCCACATTGTCCTGTTCCCCGCTTCTAGGAGAAGATGGTACCTTGAAACTGTAATACTTTTAAGTGGATTTCTATACTACAGGATGCTATGCCCCTGGGCACTGCCTGAGAGAAAACTGGGCCAAGTGTGGGCCAATTTGCATCCATCAGAGCCCAGATAAGAATGGGCTTGGCAGCCCCTCTTGGTTTTGCAACAATGGTTTGTGACTCTATTATTTATGGATTGTGAGTTTCGCTCCCTAAGTTGATTATGGGTAAAAGAAAAGTTAGTTCACACAAGAGTGCCAAACCAACTGCTTGTGACACTACCGCCTCAAATACAAACTACCATACCTTGGTTAATGATGTGATAAGTAATGAGATAGGTATTGCAAGGGATTGATGCTGTATATCTGTTTATTAGAATACAAAACCATATTCCTGGAGATTGCCTGTGGGCATCGAATGGTGGGATGGTTGGTTCAGTACTGGATACATCCATTACACCTCATGCATCTCAACCATCTAGAAATATTAAGTGTACCAAATCTCAATATGGCTTCAGTACAAGTACTTTACCAGCCTCTCGTGCCCCTTTAATGAAGAGGAAAAGGAAAGACTGTTATGTGGCAGCAACCCAGAAGGCTATGGGGAAACTAAAAACAGTGGAAGTTTAAGATTGCCTAGAAGGTTTAGGTCCCACTATCATGGATAGAACAAGTGTGGGTTATGTCGAGAAAACTGATTTTAGCACCAGGGAAGTTAATTTATCAGACTTTATTAGCAAACCCTTTGCAAAATTAGAGGAATCAATTTGATTTAAAATCTTTATTTGGTTTTGAAATAGAACCATAAAAGTACACATAACAATTGCATAACGTATAGAGAATACCTCATCATAGCTACATTACACCTAACATAAAAACACTGATATAGAGTTTGGCGAAGGCTTTACTCTGTCACAAGGGTGACTGATATCCCGTCCACTGTATTACAAGTTCCATAGCTTATAATAGAATTGTAATACATTAACACAATCCACCAAACTCTAAATCAAACCCTATGCGAAAAATATATCATAATATGTTAAAATATTTTAATGCTCGTCTTGGATAAAGTGTGCAGACATAGCAAAATATAAAATATAAAGCTAAAATGACAAGATTACTATTGACACGAGCAGAATATCACACAATTAAAAAAAATCATAACTCATCGTCAGTAGGGAGCAAAAAGTAGCAACAGAAAACTACAGTGGCAAGATATGACACCAGTCAATTCGTTTTAAAGTGCACATGTGATTTATGTGTTTAAGCATGTCCCAAAGGATCACCAAGTGCTAGTGGAAATGTATGCATTTTAATGGGTCTAAATAAAACTTACAATCGACTAATGCGGTGGTCATACTATATTGACCGTGTAGCTTCCAAATAAACTTGATATTAAAGAGGCCTGCAGGTTAGCCACTAGACTCTATAAAACAAAAACCTCTACTTAGGGTCTGCTATTTTATTATCAAATTAAGTGGTAAACCTACAAAAACAGACTTAGCGTTCAAAAAGTTCTCAGGCTTGCCACTAAACTCCATAAAATAAGAAAGACCTCTAATTAGGGTCTGCTATGTTAATATAAAATAAAGCAATAAACCTGCTAAAAGACAACTTTCCAAGCGAATCACTACAGCATTAAGATCCCCCAAATCAACGCCTATATAGGAGAGCATTGATAGCTATATACCCAGGCCACTGTACCACAATGGGTGCCAGTTCAAGAAGGTAAATGAATACAATGTTAGACCATCAACAAATCACATATTATGCCTGATAATGAATTTAATATGAATAATTGAGGTATTTTCAAATATAAACGATTTTCCTTATAAAGACGGTAACTCTAAGACCTGTGTTTGACTCCTCCAGAGGACATATAGATAAATAAACATAATTGTAGTTCCTAACATGGTTAGCTCAAATCAGTGGTTTTAAATAAAGTTTCCTAATTCCAGTATAAAAGCTACAAAATAGAATAAAGTGCATTGTGCTTTGGGTCGATCTTCCATCACATTGACATTTAACAGCTGCTTCGGGCCATTGTTTCATCCTTTTAAAGGCTACCAAAACATGCGCTGTGCCTAGTTGTAGATGTGTCAGGGGGAAGTGATGTTGGCTGTTAGATGTAAAGCCCTCATTTTATGCCACTGAGAGGTGTCTTACAACTTAGAGTCTGGTAATGTCTGTGGGACATCTAGCTTTAAACTTGTTTGTAAAAGTAAAAGCTTTTATTCCCTTTTACTAAGGGTTGCACACTCAGATTCATCCAATAGTGGAAGATCATTAAATTGGACCATCTCTTTTGTGATGTACAAGAGCCACGGGATTCTCCCTGCATTGTCTAGTCTTAAACATTCCGTTATGATTGCTTTTGTAAACTTAGGGCCTCCTTTACAAGCCCATTGAACCACTGCTGAGTCATGTTTTTTTAATGCAGCGGTGGAGCTAACTGTGCACTACACTTCTCCATGTTTACAACCTGACACATTGGGCCCAAAGCCTCAGTTTGAAAAGCCCTACATCACATTTGACCAGTTCCAGGTATAATGTATGGAGGGTAGGCCTTCCCACAGAAAAAGCCATGTAGACTGATAAAGTGAAATTTATAACTTTTCACTGCGTCATTCTGCAACTTCACTGCATCAATATTTTACCACCTGCTCAGTGCAGGCGTGAAATTGATGCATGTTTTTTCCCGATGGGCCTCTCCTTACATTGCTGGAGTTGTGTCAGTTTAACAATGCAACTCCAGCAGCGTCAACAGATGCGTCAGGTGCATGCGCCATGGATCTCTGTATTATAAATATAGAGCATCCATGGCATCATTAAGGGATGTGCGGCAGGTGCAAGAAATCTGACGCATTGGCGACGATGCATCAGATTCTTGTAAATGAGGTCGTCGTTCTCTTCCTTATTCCATACAGAATGCCACAGTTGAATGGGCTTCAGTGCTAGTAGGTATCCAAATATTGCATACCAAATTCCTTACGTCCTATTTAGGATGGTGAAGATTGGTGTATACCAAGTAGTTGTCAAATAAAAATATTGGAGTAATCATTTAAGGTGTTCTATGAGGAAATTATAGATTAGCCTGAAGCTTGGAGTGAAAAGATTTCATTCCACTTCTCACTAAAATAGCAGTGTGTCCTCAATTATGTTTTTCCCAAGCCACCAGTCACTGTGCCAATCCAAGAAGTTGAAATTGTTAGGAAGACTTCTAACAATGTCAATCTTGGTGAATATGTCAGTAACATGGCATATCCAATACTCCATTCAGAGATAGAGGCATTCATCTAGCCAAAGCAACTAGTAGAGTGCAAGCAATGCCAGGGTTTGTTAGCTGAAGTACTTTGTATATAAAGTTGCCCCCAGATTGTACCCTATATGTGCCAGAGATTGCCCCCACTTTACCCAATGGAAAGAATGAAGAGTGGTATGCCTTAGAAGGTAAGGTATGATTTAAAAGGTTCACTGGCTGCAAATGAATTCTGAAATTATTGGTGATTTATTTGAAGAAATCATTTTAGTAAGGACTTCTTTATTGCTTGATTAATAAAAACCTTTCCAATATAATACATAGAGAAACCTCCAGGCAATGCACATAAAAGCAGACCAACATCAAATTCATAAAAGTAAAACCAGTTAAAACCCATTTAAAATTGTGAATGCTTGAGTTGAGTCAGAAAGAAATCCAACGTGCAGTGCAACCATTAAAAACAGTTTAAGTTGAAAACTTTTGAGCACTCTATAACAGTGCAATAGGAATCATTAAAGTGCAATAGTCAATTTATAAAGATGTGAGCGAATGCTTATGATAATATCTGGACCAAAGCAATCTTTAAAAGGTCTGAGGTAGTGCAATTCGGAATTAAGGTGCAATTCTAAATTAGGATGCAAATGCTTACCTCCAAAAGAAATTGGGACCCAAACATGACTGTGGGTAATTGCAGAAATTACGGAGGATTTAAGAATGTAAATGCACATAGAGAAACAGGAGTAATAAGAATAAACTGACAGCTTTCGCCTCCTTGCTCTGGCATCAACTAAATCCTGTGTCACAGATTTCTTATCAAATCTCCGTAAGAATGTAACCAGTTCTGAAGAGTCATCTACAGTTTGTCTCAGCCATCAAGCATTGATAACAAATGAGCACTAGACTTGGTTAATTTTGTTTAATTCTATCTGACCTAAAAATAAGTCCCAGGCATTTGTTAGTCCCAGGGAGTGCAAGGGTTGGATTAGAAAGACCGTGCCAGAGAACTCAGCTCGGGTTTCAATTCATGCAAAAGGCGACTGCCCAAGGAAGACTCTGGTGCCATCTTGAATCTTTGACAACATGACGCAAAGGCTACCATCCGATTCAAAGACTGTTTGGCAATGCCAAACTCCAACCTGATTTGTGCAGGCAATGTATATGGAGGTAGCCAGAAGATAGACCTGTATATTTTAAGAACCATTCTGTCCAGGGTGGCACAATCCCAACTCCTGAGTTCCTCGCTCCCATAGGTCAGAGTTGGGAGCAGTAAGGTGAGTAGAATAGGTGGGTCATTGTCCAAAAACTTCCAAGGGAAAATTTGTTGTAATACATTTTAAAAGTCCTTTGGTTGTTAGAACTCTCTTGTTAACATTTGATTTAATTGGTTACCCCTTTTCAAAAAGTTTGTCCCCATCCTTTAGGCTATTATTACAGGCTGACATCTTCATTTCACCAAATATGACCCTGCATCTAATCAGTAATTTCACAATGACAAATTACATCTTATACTGTTGAAAACAGGAACCAATACTCCCTTCTTAACAATCTAGCAGATAATTACTGGCATCCAATTGCAGACTCGATGACCGAATCAATGCCATCACATTTAGGTGGTAGGGCCCATATTGTGGTGAAGAATTTCTCATGCAATTAATTCACCCAATACCAAGTACTAAGGGGTCTCTCTCCTAGAGGAAACTCTTAGAGTACTATCCGGGAATGTAGTTGGAGTACATGCGAAATTATCAAATCAAGATTAGTTGGACTTTATTAGTGATTACAATCTTGTTTTCCTCCAAGAAATGTGGATGAAAGATCTCTTTTCTATCGATGGATTTCACTCCGCTTGTAGTTCTGCAATTGCATCATTAATGGATAGAGGTAAGTGGGGTGTAGCAACCCTGGTTTCCGTTAAGCTTTCTGGTGTGATCTGGTGCAATACATGGTTTCAATTTTTACCTGCACAAGCTCCTGCTGATTTTGTGCTGATTCATTTTATCATAATCTTTCTGCTTCAAGATCTGAATGAAAAAGTACTTTATAAGTTAATAAAAACCATAAAACATATAGAAAAGACAGACCAAGTTAGCAATATCAAGGGTGTTCTTACCCATTCACCCATAACCCTCTTTGGTTAACATTCAAAACTCTTATACTAAATAAAGTGCAAGTACAAAAGTGTCAAGTAAACATCGACATACAAAAATTTCATAACCCAATCATGAAATAAATACATCATATTAAAAACACCTAAAACCCGGGAAACAATCCTCGGCAGAGATCCTACTATCCATCACATTTGGGGCCAGATGTACCAAAGGATTTTACCCATTTTGTGTCTATGGGAAAAAGCTTTCGTACATATGGCCCTTAGTCTTTGCAAGCAGGGCTATTATACTGACAATACTAAAGTGCAATGCACAAATAACAACAAAACCCAACATTAACAGTAATTCATCACTATAAAAGAACACAATCATTATAAAAGCCCGAAGCCCCGAAATGGTATTAATAAAAATACAGCCTAGCCCTCTCTTACATGCTTCGACATACCTATGGGGCTGGGGCCAGTTATTTAGTGGGTTATATTTCCCCGCTTTGCCTAAATCAGTCTTAAAGACATCTGTATCCCTCGCAAACCTTGACATAGAAAAGGATGTTAGGCAAGAAGTCATACACTATTCACTTTGTCTTAAGCGCCAGATGTAAATTTTTATCGAGGCAGCCCCTACTCCTTCGTTAAAGGGAGCAGTGAGAGGCGACCAGGGAGGCACAAATTCTCAAGAATTGAACTAACCTAATGTTTAACATTCCATTGCTTGGGTCTAGTGCTAACATGACCACTGGCCTACAGTACCGAACTCCTAGAGCATTAAATTCTCTTCTCAGTAGTTCCCTTCTCTGGTTTTGGAGAACTGGACGTATACAGACCACATGGATCAATGTCTCCCTAGTCTGGCGGCATAACCTACAATCCTGGGATTGTATCTCAGCCACCTTTTTTCATTTAGGTAAGAAATCAAGGATTGGAAAAACTCCCAATCTATGCCGTTAAAAAGCTCTGTTTAAATTTCAGGGGCAAGGCAGCAGACAGAATGGGTGATTCCATAACTAGATTATATGAGTTTAAAACCAACCATCCATATGACCTTTTAGATAGCTCTTCCATATCTCCTAGTCAGCTTAGAATTTTAGGTGATTTATTTACTGCTTTCCAAAACGCGGGGTACGGCAATGATTTACCCCATAGATCACCCAGCTCCAACTGCGCTATGCTTTTTTCTGAATGCTCCTTGAAATTACTATTACCCCTTTCAAGATTAATTTCCTGCCAGACTAAATTTGCTAGCGTTCCCTTAGTGGCAAGAAGTAATTAATAGCAAGCCTTTATAAAAAGCAGCTGACCTATCCAGGGATTGCTTTACTAGGGAAAATTCCAATCTAACTTGAGCCGGAGAGGCCACTCTAGGTAGCCGAAAGACTTGTTTATATGATTTAATTAGTAACTTATCTAACAGGGCCACCTCTGCTCCCCTCATTATTTCCGTTCCATAAGAGAGTGTGGGTAGTAATTTAGCTCTCATACCCATGGTCTTGGGCCTTAAGAGGGCTCCCAAGGATTGATTTTGCTAGATTCCCAAAAGCACAATTTAGGGCTTGGACCTTCTCCCTAATTACTTCTCTGTGGCCTGGAATTGTACATTTTGAGTTGATCCTGACCCCCAAATATGTGTATGCTGCCACTTCCTCAATATGACTCCTGTTCAAATACCACTTACGGAAGAGAGAGGGTTTGCGGTTAAGGGGGATTATTTTCATTTTACCTTGGTTTATTTCCAGATCATTGGCCTGCACATATCCTCCCAAATTGTCCAAAAGTTTCTGTAAGCCTACTCTAGAGTTGCTAAACAGCAACAGGTCATCTGCATAAAGTAGGTTGGATATTTGGCCGCCATTGAATGAAGGGGAGTTGGCTGGCTGATTGTCTAGGACTGGAGATAGATCTGCTATATATAGACTGAAAAGGAGTGGAGTTAAAACACAACCCTGCTTGAATCCAGTTGTGGTCTTAATAGACCTAGATAGATGGGAGCCATCCACAAGTTTGATTTTTACCCAGGTGTTTGAGTAGAGCATAATAATGGAATTCAATAGGTTTGCTGGGAGCCCCCATTGCTGTAATTTTGCCCACAGTTTGTTTTGAGGAACACAGTCAAATGCAGCTTTAAAATCCACAAAGCACATGTAAAGAGGTGTCCCTGTAGCCTTTGCTCTATTGAGTATTAAACTAAGTGCCATGAGGTTAGTTAAAGTGCCCTGCTTCTTAGTGAAGCCTGTTTGTTTAATGGGGAGCATACCACTGTCTGAGGCCCACCATTCTAAATGCTGCAGAAGAACTATTGAGAAGTATTTGAGGTCTGCATTCAAAAGGGCAATTAGGTGATAGTTAGATGGTTGGGATGCTTTCCCTCCCTTATAAACAGGATGGATTATCGAGCCCTTCCAATTGTCCGGGATTATACCTGTTGCCAAGATATAGTTAAACATTACAGTAAAAAAGGTCACCCATCTTGTTGTCAACTGTTTAAACAGGGCCTGGGGTAGACCATTGGGGTCAGGTGCACAATCTGTGTGTGATTATTCTATTATTTTCGTTAGTTTGAGTGGGGTAAACACGATGGATTCCTAGGCCTCAGACCCACCATGGCCCTTCTCCCATTGAGCTGGGCCAGCATATGCAAAGGATAATTCCTTAAAGTGGGATTTCAAATATCCCACCCAAAACTCCTTGTTAATATTTGCGTTGTTGGCAGCCCTGGGGCCTTTTTCAATACTATTGACCAATCTCCAGAAACGTCTACAGTTTACAGATGCCGATGCATGATGTAGTTTTGCCCATAGCATTTCTTGTTTTGATTTATTAAAGAGCCAAATGCCCTGTTTTAGGAGCTTCCTTTCCTCCCTTAGAGATATTATGATTGATCCATCTTCCGGATGTTTCCGCAGTTGCCCCAGGAGTCTATTCACCACTGATTCCCTCAACTGTATTGCACATGGCATACATATGTTGTTACTATCTCCCAGGTATGCACCCCTACACCTACCCTTTGCCGAAGATTGATTAATAAGGTTTTTTTGAGAATGATTCCCACATGGTAACTACATTCAGAGGATCGTTAGCCATGTTTTCCAGGATCTTGACTGCTTCCTCCGCTTGTGCTTTGAACGAACGGGAACTCCATTTTAGTCTCTTTACATTTTCAGAACGGATCTCCCCCTTAAGGAGAGTTGATTCTTCTCGAATATATACTTTGCTCTTTGCTGTAATTATTTGAGGTTTATGGTCGCCTCCTGGATGATCTTGCATTCTGAAATCACTCACAGAATTAAATAAAGAAGCGTTTACTACAGTATAGTCTAGGTATGAAACCACCTTTTCAGAGTTTCTTGTCCAAGCATGCAGAATATCCGACAGCAGCCGCCCATTCAATGCAAAGGGACCTGCTAACTCGCAGCTCTTAATGAACTTTTCACAGATTTTATCTTTCTTTCTCTGGGGAGGCAGGAATTGAATGGGCAGTGGGACTGCTATTCGCACATGATCCTCACTTGGTGAATTAAATAGATTAAGATTAAAATCACCTGAGACAAGCCAGTGAGCATAATTTAATGATTTTTTTTATGTGAAGCAGATGATCTAGGAGTTCATTGGCTTCTATCATTTTTCTTTTTAGGAATAACATAAACGTTAATCAAGATCAAAGGGTCAAGTGTGTTTTTTGCCCAGTCGTCCAGGCAAACCAGCAGTAATGCCTGATCTCCTTTCTGTAGACCTGGCATTTTAGCCATCAGTCTAGTGCTGATATAGGTTGGTAAACCTCCTATAGCCCTTCTGAATGTGTTGAGTTTTACTGTTGGCTTGCTAAATTCCTCATACCCGATTAAGGGAAGATTGGTTAGTGGCCATGTTTCCTGCAGCATTATAATATCAAAAGAAGCCAGCAATTGAATAAACTCTGGGTCTTCCAGCTTCGACTGAAGGGCCCCTATGTTACAAGAGCAAATACTCAATGAACCTTGCAAATGAGGTGGTCGTTAGGCTATCATACAGCTTTTTGGAGATAATCTGGAAACTAACGCTGTCGGAAGCCAAGACCATTTATCCTGGGGCTGGCCCTTTGTCAATGGTTGTCTGGATATGATTGGGTCTCTTCTTCCTGTATTTCTATTTTCAGATCTAATTGAACTGCCATTCCTTCTTCAGTTACTTCTTTAGCAGATTCACCGGTATTGGACTTCCCATTTGCCCCTCGTCAAACTGACCAGGGCATTCATCCTTCTTTTTTAAAGGTCGATCCTGCAATAGCAGATGTGGGTATCTTCCCCTGAGTAGGAAATAACCTCAATTCCCCAGTCTTTTCGGGTATTTTTCCTTTCCAGGATTTACATTGGGAGATCTGGTGATGCAAATACTACTACAGTAGGGTTCGATTGTTGACAACCCTGGACTTGTATAAACTTTATAGTGGCGATATCATCTGAAGACACCAGTTCCAAGCCTGGGAGAGCATTTATTAGTTTGAGAACAGTTGAGAACAGTTGAGCGGTTGAGCATATCCTGTGGACCTCTAGACTTATATTCCCTGATCCATAACAGCTGGAGACTTGGGCCAACATGGACTGATTTGCATTATTCACAAGGCTTAATTGCTATATGGGGGTTCCTGATCGATCTAATCTAGATGCCATCTCAACTTGCCTGCCCACGAGGCACCCAGTCTCTTCCTGGTTGCCCTCTCGGGTCTGTGTTAGAATGGTTACTTGCCGATCCTGGAAAGGCCCACTAGTACCTTCTGATTGTGGCCCTGCCATTGCTAGGGCGGAGGTCAAAGGTCTCCAGGGAGATATTGTCTTTTGTGAGGAGCCTGGAGGAATTGTCCCCATATCGTTATCCTGTATTTCGCGGGTTAATACTTCTGTGGTTTTCTCTGGGGGCCACCTGTGTGTTCCTCCTACTCCTCCTTGCGCATTTCCGTTCTCTCTTTGTCAAATGTTGGCGGGAGTTCCCTTCAGATTCCCGTAGAAGTGCCAGTTGAGTAGGGTGTTCCAGGGTGCCTTCTTGGCTAACTGAGGCTGTTGATGTAGTGGCACTTTCCTCTTTCTTACAAATTCTTCTAGCTAGGGATCTGGGCAGGCTATATGGATTCATCTCCAAGAACTCTTAAGCTGGGGGAGTGGCAGGCAGGCCCAGGGGCAACGGTGCTTCTGCCTCCTCCTTGTTGCCTGGGGTGCGAAGCTCTTTCAGGATTCCTTTGATGGTTGCTGCCAGTTGTGCCAAACGATCCACTACCTCCTTACAGGAGCAAATAGTAAAGTCCTTGAATTGATTTTTTGTACCCTTGTTATCAGTGAATTTAATTATTGTAGCTTGCCATCAATTCCTGCCACAAACACTGCAAATGTATTTAGCAGATACACATGGATATCCATTTTATGAGAATGAAACTGTAGGGCGGTTACTGTTGTCTGCATTGAATTCCAAATTTGGGCCCATGCATCTGTTGCTGGCACTGGGGTAGCTGTAAACTCTTTACTCTCACTACTTTTGAATACCCCAGAGATTTCCTGTAGGCCATCATAAGGCTGAGGTGCGGTCCCTAGATCCCAACCTTGCTCAGATGAGCTTGTGGGTACCCTCTCCAGTCCTGTGTTTCCGGGGCTGAGGACAGCTCATAGGTATCTAAATATTGCACTCAAGGCAACCCCAAGGTGTGTTGAAGTTGTAAAACTCTCCCGTTATTGTATAAGCAGGAAGTTGAAGGTCGTAAGCACACCTTGGGAGGACCAAGAATTCGCAGGGTCTACAAAGAACAGTAGAGGATTATGAGATACATCAAATCATCAATTTTTTTTGGACCACCCAACTCCTTAAGTGGAATGCTTAATATCTGCTTATACCTGGTTGAAATACTTTTGCACGGTTCTTATTGGCAATGGTAGTAAGTTAGAGAGCAATGATGTCAATGGTGATGTGTCATTTGACCCCCATACTTACAGTAGCACTATGTCAATCTGCTGATGTCAAAGAAATCATAGCCATCAATAAAAAGAGTTCCTTAGGGAAAGCCCCGGGAAGCCCTGGGGTCCCGATAGATGTTTATAAAGAGAATATCCCTTTATGGACTCCAATACCAACAAATGTGTTGAGAGCAGCTATTGTTACCCCTATTATTTGCTCTTGCTGAGAATCTGTGATCATACCCATTTTTTAAAAGGAAGACGGGAACCATCCTTCTTTCTACCGGCCCATTTCCTTATCGGACTCAACCACTAAAACTGTGGAGTGACTGTTATTATCTAGACTGGAGGTATTGGCAGAGGAACATCATATTCTATCCACCATTCAGTGCGGTTTTCACCCAGGGATGGGTACAGTAGAGTAATCCATTAACCTACACCTTATCTGGGGAAAGTACACCCCAGCCAAGAGAGGGGCCGTTCATAAGACATTTATAAACCTCTCGTGCTGTGGCTAATCATGGAAAACATGGCAGTCAAGAAAGCCCTTGTGGAGCTATAGAGGTTGCATTGGGAAACCTCCTAAAAGTACTGTATAGTCCTGACAGGGAGTGTACCTCATCTATAAATTCTAATCGTGGGGTGCAACAGAGTTGTATGTAAAAGAGATGACATTACATAATGTAACATGATGTAATATAATATAATCTTACATTACATTTATATTCATGAGTGGATTATGAAATTTATTCTCATTACCAGCTCTCGGTCTAATAGGCAAAATGAAAAATGTTAACGGAATACACTACGACAGTCAATCCACTGGTGTCAAAATGGAGCCTTTTTCTGAGTGGATTGTTTTTATACTACAGTAATACCGCAACTGGTAAATATCAGTACCGCGTGCAACATTTTCTCACTACAAGGAATTCCAATACTGCAAACATGGAATGAGGGCCCTAATGTTTTATGTTTAGTGTTTACAGACTATCTTCGAAGTCCCCAAAATTATAACAATATGGTATTTTGAAAGGATAAACATCTGTCAGATTCTCCAGTAATTAAAAAAGTCGTTGCAGATATCTGACCGGCTACTGGAATATGATGCGCTATAGCTTATAAAGAGAATTTTCAATTACTTATTTCTTGAAAGAAACGAATCTGGCACAAGAGAGGCCAATGAGAAAGCGTTACTTTCTATGCAGCCTACTAGCTTTACTATTTTCGCGAATCAGTAGAACGGAATTTCGGATCTTACGGGAAATATCTGAACCACCTAGGGATCAGTCATATGACAAAACAGTCTCTGGCAGCTTTATCTTTACTCACAACTTGATACAATCTGGCGTGGATACGCTTTCAATACATCAGCAATACTCTGGCTGTTCCATTTAATTTCAGGTGAATGATGTCCCAAAGTGACACCCCGCTTTTCATTATTGTTGCCGGATTATTGCTATTTTTCACCAACAGTTAACCACTAAGCAATGATATAATGTAATTTCAATCACATAAAATAGCTCTAAAAACTTAACAGGGACCCAAGCTAGAGACATTCAAAATTAATAGGGAGTCAAACTCATCAAACCAGCAGAATTAGTAAATGACTGCAACGTGGTAGCGATCTAGCTCTCACCAGGGCAGGACCGGGAACCCAAAGCAGCCCTGGCAAATTATGTCAGACTAGCCTTCAATGGTGCATAGCAAGCGATCCTGGCCACTACAATGGGGCTTGAGGGGTTCTCCCCCAAGAAAATGTGGGAAAAATGGCAAAAAAAGATGCATTCTTCAACACACTTTTAGGTCGAGCATAGCAGTGCGCAAACGCTGCTCTTCTCAACATGTAATCTGTTCTGTCTGCTTTAACCAGGGCCTGCTGTTCAAAAATCCCATGATGTCATTGGTAAATGCTTTTGTTTGCCCCGCCTTGATGCTGTTTTGTTACCACCTTGGAGACTGACCCTGTTACATGGATTATTGCACAATCATCCATGTACCTGAGTGTGGCACACTATTTTTTATTTTGCCTCGCGCCTTCGATCATGGCGGTATGTTGTTTCTTCATCTTCCTTGGTTTTGGGCACCTTGCTGTTGCGATGTCTGCAGGGTCTTTTTTATTTTTATTTTGCAGTTTCATGTTGCGCAAAAGTGACACAAAGTTATTGGAGCGCTTTATTTATTAATTGTTTTGCAGTTTTATAGTTTTATATAGCGTGAACTTGGTACAAATGTATTACATCACATTACATCAGCACTGGCTACACTACACAAGAACACATTCATTTTTGGTAGCAAGGGGAATTTAAGTGATTTGCCCAGAATCACAGGATGTTGAGCCGGTCCCAAGACTCGAACAGTGTTCCCCAGCTCCAAAGTAGGCATCTCTGGCCCTTACACCACATCCTGTCCCCTAGGATTCTTTATCTGGTGCGTTTTGGGGCAGTCTGGGAATAATCTTATTTTTTATATAGAGCTTGGTAATACAGGTTCTGCGATTTCATAGCGCTGCAAAGCAGGTGTCATTCTTAAAAAAATTGCTATAACTGATTTGCATTGACCTCGCAGAAATGAAGAGGTGAAAATGCTATGTCAGGAATGTAATCTGTGACATTCTCATTCTGTCAAGATCTCTGCAGTGGGTGCATTAACCAACTGACTTGAGTAGAGCTTAACACTAGGCGATAGCACATGCTCTTGATAACCTCCGGAGGTTCACCAATCAAGCACATAGGTTAGAACTAGGCTAGTACATGGCGAAAGGTGTTGTTTCCAAAATGGTGGAAAAGGAGTCGTGACTCCAGCCCCAAGTATTTCATGACCTCAAGCTTGATAGCAAAAACATCTAGCCTTTGGATATAAATTGGGCCTCTTCAAACAGAGTTCAGTTAGTGCCAACTCAGTACAAAGGTATTACAGTGCTTTACATGAGCACCGGTTACATTACACAATAACACATTCATTTTTGGTAGCAAAGGGGGAGATATTGGCCTTCATTATGACAACAGCGGTATTGACCGCCTACCGCGATGGCGACGGCCGCCAAAATACTGTCGCCGTGGCTACCTGCCGTCTGCCATATTATGACCTTAGGTGCAATTCCGCCAGAAGGATGGTAAGGTGGCGCTGCTGCCAGCAGCAGTGCCACGCCAGTAAACCACCGCAGATCATATCATGATACATGATACGGCCTTGCAGTGTTCTGCTGGCGGACGCTGCTGCTGAGAGCAGCGCCCAGTCCCGTCTCCTGCCGGAGGACCCCTGACAACAGGTAAGTTGGGTGCTCCGACAGGGGATGGGGGTGTTGTGTGTGTGTGTGGAATGCGTGTGTGCATGCATGGTTGTGAGTGTGGGTGTATTTTGTGCTGTGTGAATGGGTGGGTGCTTGTATGTATGTAAGTGGGTGTGGATGTGTGTGTGAATGGATGTATGCATGTGTGGGTAAATGTGGGTATGAGTGTGTGTATGCATGTGTATGATGGTGCGTGAATGTGCGTGTATGTCATGGGGGTCTGGAGTGGGAGGGTGGTGGAGGCCTCTTGGGAGGGGGAGGGGATGGGGAAGATCCCTATCAGTGACAGGGAAGGATTTCCCTGTCACTGATAGTACCTACCACCATCGTTTTCGTGGCGGTAAGGAAGCCACGAAATCCATGCAGTAGGTGGGGTCATAATCCCGCGGGTGGGACAGTGACGGACGCCTGGCTGGAGACTGAAGTCTCCAGCCCGGGGGCTATTACCGCCCTGGTGGATGGAGTGGTACATTGGCGGTTTGGCTTGAGCCATACCGCCAATGTCATATTTTTGGGAAAGGTACTGCCAGCCTGTTGACAGTACTTTTCTCCAAAATACCGCTGTCCGCCAGGGTCGTAATAAGGGCCTAAGTGATTTGTCCAGAATCACAGGATGTTGAGCTGACGCTGAGACTCGTGGCATGTTCCCCAGCTCCAAAATCGGCAGCTCTGGCCCTTACAGCACATACTCTCCCCATGGGTTCT